>NC_056597.1:25429927-25484968 GCF_018340385.1 Cyprinus carpio | reverse complement strand
TACATGCATACGACGGTGAGCGTGATTTCCACCAAGTACAACATGTTCCTGGATCAACATTCCTATCAACCAATCAGAATTGAGGTTATAACTTGTCAGGAATATCTGTTTTTTGATTACTATCAGGGTTAGGTGCTTCTACCTCTTGTTAATCACTCTCATTTCACACTGATTTTAGGAAGAAATTATGGAGGGTTGTTAGATTGGGTTAATCTATATGTTTGGACGTTATGTTGATCCATAATCATCAAAGAGTTTGGATCCAGTACCCATGTCCTACTTGGCAAAAATCACTGCGACCGCATACAGACGATGGCGTGTTGAAGCTTTTTCACTTTGCCGTCAAACGGTGACCACTGCTGTTTTGTGCATCCTTCTAAAAAATAAAAGTTCTGTCGTTGAAAAGAGTCCTACCGATGTAATAATGTGATTAAGGTGTTTAGCATGTCGACTGCACTTCAATAATGTTACTAAAAATAGGAATACTCCACATGTCCCTTAATTCAATTTAGAATATGACGTTAAGCGATAGTTATCAAAAATCGTCTGTTTACAAGGTAGATTCTTATCCAGCGTATTGCTTAATCATGTTAAATCTGATTATTGTTGTCCTGTAAAGGTACTCGTGTCTTGAACACTCGGTAACAGAATTAAAAGGTCGGTTTCACCCAAAAATGCGCAAGTACTCCTCCTGCGACTGTAGCACGGTGAGGTCCACGTAGGTACGTCCAGGTTGTGGTTTACCTGGCGCATGCGAAAGTGACGTAAGGTATTTCCTATAAAACGCATGCGCAGTAACGTGGTGACGTCACTTTATTAATTACCGGTAAATAAGCGGCGCGCCGGACTGACTGGCATTAATGCGCATATCCAGTTCATTCACTTCCATGTCGAAGTAGTCCTTAAGAATCTAAATCTATTCTAAAAAAATAAAATAAAATTTCCCTCAACTGACAAACTTTATTAATTTAATGCGTTATGTTAATGCTGGTTATAAATTAAATCACTTTACAGAATCAAAACACTTTTTAACACCATCCTATATACATGTCCTTTCTCAAAAAATTAGCATATTGTGTAAAATTTTCATTATTTTCCATAATGTTGATAAAATTTAACTCAGATATTTTAGTTCATTGCGACCAACTGAAATATTTCGAGGTCTATTTAATTGTTTTCGATACGATGAATTTGGCATAACTCATGAAAACCCAAAAGAGTCTTGGTTCTTTTCATAACAAGTTAATTAAAGGACTTTCCAAACACTTAGGAATCACACACGACATCAATAATCATAATTGAACCTCAACAATGGTTACTAGACAAGAAAAAAAAACATGCGCATGCATGCTGGGGTACTTTGTAGTACAAACTCATCCATGGCTCCCAGCAGGCTCTGCGGCATTGTTTTTTTATTTTTGTATTTTTTTTTTTTTTATTGTCACCATTGTTGAGGTTCATATGCTGATGGACAAAAGCAGCTCTAAGAGTGTGAGTGGGTGTGTGTGGTAATACCTTGATATTTTTCTCTGGGCTTTTTGAGTTAAAACAAATGGTTACAACAGCAAGAAAAACGAAGACAGAAATCAAGGTCAAGAGCCCACTACACAACACTGATCCTCTAACATGGGTTACTTAAATGAACAATAAATCAACATCTAAACCTTAGTTAAGCTCAATCAATCTTCTGTAACGTCTGACAGAAATAAATCATGCCGGTTATTAGTGATGGGATTTATGGCTCTTTGAGGGATCCTGATCTCGCGACCTTCCTTCAAAGACCGTTCAAAAGAACGTTTCGTTTTGGCTCTTTTTAATAGTTTCGTCATTTGGAAGAAGCCACTTGGGGGCATCTCAGTTTATCCTGGAATAATTCACTGGGAGATGATGAGGTGAGATTTGGAGTCAAATAATTAAAACTCAGATATACCACCAAATCTGAGTTTGAATTTATTCCTGAAATATTGATTTCACATTTTGTCATGTGTGGACTATATCCATAGGGTTTTTTGCACGAATCCCCTGCTTAGACATTGACATCACTATTTTGGATTTTACCTTTAGATACAAAGTGTGTGTGTGTGTGTGTGTGTGTTGGTTGTGGGTTGTGTGTGTGTGTGGTAAAGCTGACTTGACTTATGTTATTCATACAATACCTACTCGACAAATAAACAGCAAAAACAAAGCCGCTGCAATGAATTTCTGTGTAAAACAGCTTTTACTACAAACACTGCCACACAATACCATTGTTATCACACAGAAACATTTGGGATAAAAAACAAAAATATTTAAAGTAAGTAAAATTAGAATAATAACAGGAAAATGTTAATACTACATACATTTAGCTACTGTAAACTTTGCAAATAGGACATCATGAGTACTCACTAGGAGTATCAACGTGAGGTATGCGTGCAAAACTAATAACTAATATCATCCCACGCTATAAAGGGTTGCCTGCGCTGGGTGCGCCCCTCCCCCTTAAACTGTTCTGTCTCGCGGAGGAGCTCATTTGTGTGCATCTGGTGAAACACGCATAGGACAAAAAGAACACCAGAAAGAACGGCTCCCCCCAGCCGCGACTCGCGCGCCCATCTTCATGTGTAGGAGCCGTTCAAACGAATCGGTTCGTTCACGAACTGCACAACTCCTGGTGTATTATAAGTTGATCTGGTGATGCTTTTTGTGGGGTTTTTTAATCAGATATTGAGGATTTAATGTATTTTATGTCAGTTTATTTTATCTAAGGCTGTGTCTGAAGTCATTTGTATTTCCTGTGTTTCTCTTTTCTTTCATATCTGTTTTTTAACAGCAGCTGTTCAATCACTAAGGCTCAATTATCACTCATTCATCACTTATTATTAATTGCAATGTTATCTTCTTTCAGTGAACTCAACTGAATTAAGTTCAAGTACTCACAACTATTAGTTTTTAAACCGTAAATGGTTTAAGGCAATCGGGGTGTTTCCCAAACGTTTTGAGTAAAACCCAAGTGTCATGTTTTTAAGGATATTTGTTTTACTCAAACGGTTTGAAGTTTAGTACTTGTCAGGTTTTCATGTATCTAAACCCTTTTACATTGGTGGCTAACTAGAATCGTGAGTGACCTTTAATGGCATTCCAGAAATAAAGTCTCATCACCATCTGTCAAGTGTCTCTCTTCTTCTCTTTCCTAAGGCTTCCTCTGATGCAAAGAGGGCTATCACTGAACCTTTTCAAGGGGTTGACGCTCTCCTATAAACAACAAACAACAAACAACAGTATATTCGTGCAATTTTGTGCATTCCATTATTAAAATGATTGTACTATGCTTTGGAATGAGAACTGAACTTGGCTGGACATGCCAATGGAAATGCATCTTGGTTTTTCACTAATTTATTGATAGGTTTGAGGTTTTATAGATTATCATTTTAAGATTTTTGTAATATAATTATAATTGTTTTATTATAGTAAAATTGGTAGTAAAACTCATTAAGCAGTTGTTTTTTGTCTTCTATCAGACTGAAGTCGTGGTATAAGTAAAGGCTCCTCGCGCACTGACGCGCGCGCGCTACAGATCATTGCTGATAGCGGCGGTTTTCCTCCCCTCTCTCGCTCCCTCTCTCTCTCTCCTTCTCCTCTCTCGTTCTCTATATATATACGTATTAAATTTCATGTTCCTCCTCATCTCAGGCAGGCGAATAAGATATCCTGAAGTCTTTTTTACATCTCTCTAAAATGATAACTAAGATATTGATGCATTGCCATTATACTCACCGCTAAACTGGATACTTCGACACAGTCACGCTTCAACTTCTTTTTCCAGGAACTGTTTCTTCGACTTTTCTCTCCCAAGTGTGAACGGTGATGAAAATAACTTTGGGGTTTCAGGTCGACGACAATCACGCAGGCGTGGGTTTGGATCGCAAGGTCAAGGAGCATGCGCATTTACCGCTCCGTGTGAAGCCCGCGAACGTATGACAAGCGGCACGACCTGCGGAGATCTTGAGTTTGTTTCATTTTAGTGCATTTCAAACAAGAATAATTATCACGTCTAACATTAAACAGTGGGGAAAAAAGAAGAAGAAAAAAAAACTCATGTGGCACATTGATAATTAAATTGGGAATATATTCATATCTGCCCGTTGGTCTCTCTCTCTCTCCACACACACATTATATTATACTTTTATATATTAAATTTGTATATAATTGTAAACAATGTTAAAACATTATACATTTCTAAAATTTCACACATATACATTAGTATACATATACACACGTGTGTGTGTGTGTGATATATATAATATATATCATATATATATATATTATATATATATATATACTCATATTCTTCAGTGTCACATGATACAGAAATCATCTATATACTTATATATATAACGAACAGTTTTGATTATTATCAATTGTATTGAAAAAGTTGTGTACCCAGTTTTTCAGTTCACATGAAGCAAGAAGTCATTCTAATATCTATTTACTTTGCTATAGCAATGCGTTTCTGTAAAATTATAAATTGCCAATGCTCAGAAACATTTCTGTCAGTAATTATCAATGTTTAAAACAGTTTGTGTACTTTTTTTTTTCAGGATTCACATATTAATAAAATAGTTCAAAGAAAAAGTGACGTATGGAAATGTCGAAAGCTTCTTAAAATTAAAAATTACAGTTCGAAAGTTTGGGGTCAGTAAAAATTATGTTTTTGAAACTTGTGTTAAATGCTTATAGTCTGCAGGATACATTCAAATGATCAAAAGGTTTGACAGGAAGGATATGTTACAGAAATATTTAAATTTCAAATAAATGTTATTCTTTTGGACTTTCTTACTCATCAAATTAATCTTTTATATACAAAATTGTTGTGTGTGGTGGGTTTTTTGTTTGGTGTATATATATCTATATATATAGATCTCTGGAGAGAGAGATAGAGAGAGGAGAGAGAGGGAGACGGAAGGAACTCCCCCTTGCTCGCCGGATTTCTGACGAGAATTTGCCATTCACTTCTGCCATTGTGTCTGTATAAGAGCCCATTGAAGAGTCTTGCATTTTTCGGTCTTCTCTTGCATTTGTCCTTCCGTGGACAACAAACTTTTGGTTACTTGAACCTACAATATTCGAGAAATCACCGATTGTGGAAACAAACAGCTACCTTGAAGTGGCTGAAAGAGTCATCCCTTTGGCCTTCATTTGGACACACCTGCTGTCGCAGGGTTTCAGTCACCTTAGAGCGCCATTTAAATAGGTTTTGTCATTAATTAAAGAATTTAGCACCAGGTGCCAGATTAACACCTATAACTATCTGTGTTCTCTAATTTTGATCATTATTTTTCAAATGTCTTCATTTAAGCTTTTTTATATTGTGCTTCAGAATGCAATTAATTTATGAAATGCTTTAAAACTGACCAGTCTACTCCTGTTAGGATAACTTAAAATAGGAATAAGCAGTGCCCTGAAATTTGGAAAATTGTAGGTTGTTCTCTCAATTTTGGATTCTGTATCACTGTTACACAACTTTTAGCGTGTGATCAAAACATTTTGGACGAGTAAGTTTAAGAACGCAAGTTTGTAGGTTTAAAATAGAAATCACCTCAAAATCACATATGTTACCTCTAAAGAGGATATAATGTTTCACAAAAAACTGTGAACCTACGCAACACTGTGAAAACTAACTTTAAAGCTGGAAATCTGAGGGGAAATGTTGCATTCAGTTGGTGGCTACACAAAATTCCTCATTGCCACTGCAGGGCGTGTGGACTTTGTGTCGCGTCTGGGATTGAATGGTTCTGGTTAGGGGCAAGAGCATCTGGACAGATAAATTAAAAATAATTAAAGCACACATAAAAGACGTCAATTTATGTATGTAACAAGAAAACGGGCTTTTAACATATGAAAAAAAAATAGTGAAACCGGGGCCATTCTAACCACTGGGTGAAGGGACTCCGGGTTTTCTTATTTCACAACTGCTATACTTATCCGGGGTTAAACAATTCACCTGGGTAGATTCCTAAATCTCCTTCACAATGTCAATTTAAAACCCCAGGCTTACATTAGTTGTGTTTGATTGAAGGGCCACTGGGCAGACACATCGCGGTTGTGACATCAAAGTAACAATGAGAAGTGATTCGAAAGCAACAAGAACTCTGATCTCTATAGCGGTCGTGCGTACTTGATGTCAAAAAAATGAAAGGTTTGTACAGCGTCGATCAAGCCAAACACCATGATTGGCTGAACGCAGCACAGGGACCTGTTTACAGACACGCTTAGCCATTGGCCAACCTCGTAATTATACACTGCAGGACCTTACTAGCCAGTTGTTCCTGAATGGACCCACTTTTTTGGACACTATAAGGTAAGAAGCAAAATGTCCTCTTCTTAAACTCCAATTCATGACATTGTCCAGTCATTACTCAATAGTTTTCTGCATAAAAATACCTGTTATGGGTCAAAGACGAAAAAAAGGTTTTAATTATAAAAACAATAAGTGTTATACTGCTTTAAATTGTCTGTTGCCCCCCCCCCCCAAAAAAAAATGTAAAAGTTTTCTGTTTGATTTAATTGCAATTTTGCTTTTGTTTTTCTGAGCAAAAAATAACATATCATTACATTTTCCCATGATTTTGGCAGAAGACACCCACTAAAATATCATTCAGTGAGTCACTTAGTACTTGCACACCAAAAGTAATTAGTTGTAATTTTACATTTTTACAATTCTCACTATCCTAGGTTTGCTCCATGTTCAGTAAGATTTTTTTACTTTATGCTCCTTATTCTTTTATATAGTTTATATGTACAAGTCAGAATAAGCATGTTGTTTGAATTTTTACATAAATATGTGTGGTACAGCTGAATGACAAGTGTAACATTATTTCAACCAAATTTTGACATTTTATTCTCCAAAAAAATTATTTGAAACCTTAAAAATTAGACACTTTACTTACATTTAATGTGCTTTCTATTGGCATAAAATCAATTTTGTAATTTCTTTAAAATGCGTGTGGACATACTTATCGTCTTTGGACCCTTATACAAGTCAGGTGCTGTTTCTGTGACGTCCAAAAGATGTGAATATGCATCGTACAGTAGCCTGTAACCATTCTAACATTACCTTGTTTCACATTGGAAATGTTGGCTTAACAGCATAAAAGCCGTGCTAATGCTGATCCAGGGCGCCCCCAGGGGTGTTCATAACCCAGGGTAAACAATAATTGGTGGCTTCTAAAGTGTAAACCATTGCTTTACCGGGGGTTTTTAAATGGCAGTAACCCAGGGTTAACACAGTGTGAAAAGGCCCTAAAATGTTACACAAAGACACAAGTTGTGGCCATGCAGTCTTACCAGCTAATACAAAAAGGCCCCAAAGTGTTCCCATCTGTCTTGCAATGCAGAAGCAGAGACTACCATTTACCCAGAATCCTTGCAATCACTGTTGTCTTCCTGGACCTCACAGCCATATACTTCTAAGAAACAATTATTGGAATAAATTAAATAATTTACAAGGTTCAAAATGAGTATTTTCTAATGGTTTCCTAATCAATTTGGCCTAGTTCAACTTTAAAGGATTAGTTCCACCCAAAAAATTAAAATGCTTTCAATTAATTACTCACCCTTCATGTCATTCAAAACCCACAAGATCTTGGTTTATATTCAGAAACACAAATAAAGAATTTTTTAATGAAATACAAGAGCTTTCTGTCCCTCCATAGACAACAAGGGGTACTACACGGTCAAGGCACAGATAGGTAGTAAGAACATCGTTAAAAGGTGGCAATGTGACATCAGTCGGTAAAATCACAAGCTAATGTTATGAAGCTACGAGAATAATTTTTGTGCACCAAAGGAAAACAAAAATAATGACTTTAGTTAACGATTTCTTCACACACACACACACACACACACACACACACGTTATATTACATTTATATATATATATATAAATGTAATATACACGCACACACACATATATAGACATACACACAAAGTGGTGGCCAAACGTATTAGACACTAGCATTTTTACCATCTAAAAAAATGGTTTAACAGTCAATTATTTATATCTTTTGTGAAGTAGTGTCAGTTAGGAAATATCAAGTTAAATTTCCTAACATTCATTTTAACATTAATTGTAATAATCCAGTGATATTTTTGCTTACAACAGCAGTGCTCCAAACAGAAATCTGATCTGATCATCATCAGTCTGTCTGGAATAACATGAAAAAGAACCGAGAACAAATGAGACAGAAACTCAATCCAGAAGCAACTGTGGCAATGCCTCCAAGATGCTTCATGAAACCTCCCTGCAAAGCTACAGTACTGTGAAAGTTTTTAGGACCTGGGTTTAAAAATGCTGTATATTGAGGATGCTGTCAAAAATAATTTTATCAACTTAATTAAATCTGCATTTGGGGACCCATCCTTGCGTTTTAAAGCAGCTTTTGCCTCTGTGCCACTGAGAAGGTAGAGTGGTCTCATGCGTGGCTTTTTAGTCAGCAGAGCACCGCAATAAAGCGTTGTGTGGTTACTCTCGAATTTATGGTGGCAGACTCTCCAGAAGAGGAAAAAATAATTGACTAAAAAGTCATATTTTTGTTTTCTTTTGCGGCAATAAAAGGTGTTTTTTTCATCATAGTATTTAAACTTATGTCCTTATTACGTCTCTGGGACTTGGGACAGTTGGTAGGACGTAGGACCTGTGTCATGGAGTATCAGAAAGCTCTCGGATTTTTATTCAAACAATATCTTAATTTGTGTTCTGAAGATGAACATTAAGGTTCTTATGGGTTTGGAATGACATTGAGGGGTAAGTAACTAATGACAGAATTTTCATTTTGGGTGACATACTCTCTTTAGATAACATACTAAATAACAATATGATGGGGCTGAGGAAACAGGCAAAAACCGAATTCTATTTTCTTTTGATGTGAAATATATACAGTACGATTAATACACAAAAAAAGTACAGTAACATTACTTAAGAGTTTATGAGGATTCTAGGTCTTACCTCCACATAATCTATGTAGATATCATTATTCCTGAAAGCGAGTCCATTATGGATACTTCCATCTTTGGCACATCTGCTACCAAATAGTACACCAGTGATTGCCTCTCACAAGGATTGGAAGGAAAATCCATTTCATTTGAACGAGAAACACCACCTTAAAATAAAAAAAGACCATTCAAGAAAAAAGACACATACTGACAAGGGAAAACACTTGCTATGTTCGAAATGCCATTACTATCATACTACTCTTGCTATTTTTGCTAGTATCGAGTATATATATTGTGCATAGTATACCGATTAAGGCGGCACATGCCGTTTATTAAAAAATTATTATAAATATGATTAATGTTACACTTCATGTGATTACATAGTGTTTTATAATGTGACTACTGTACTGCCACCTAAACTATCATTACACTTAGGACTATTGCTAAAGAAAATTTTAGTTTGTAAACACAATTTATCATTCTTTGCATTTCATGTAAACCAGAATACAATCACTTTTTCCATTGATGTAACTGCCAAAAAGAAAATAATTGATTCATTCGGTTCAATATGTAAAGTTAATTAACTATGAAATGAGTTCCCAATTGGGCAATAATAGCCAATCCCTTTGTATAAAAAAAAAAAAAAGGTTAGCAAATTTTTTTTGTTAATGTAACAACCTCGACAGCTGTGCTGCGAATTAAGGTTCAGTGTTTGTCATGTGACAACACTGTAGTATACTAACTTCTGAACCATTTTTGTTGCTGTTGGTACTACCGTTTCACCACACTATTCTTAAAAAAACTAGGCAGTATACACTCATGTTACTGGGACAGTAAGCAGTAAGCTAGTGTGCCAGTTCGAACTTAGCCAACATGACGTTTCATTTTATTCACCATAAAAACTATGAAAATGAAGAGTGGCGGCTAAAATATTTATTAAAATAACAGGAGGTCAAGCAATTTTCTTTCCCAAAAAGCTAATGACAAAGGAATGCACTACTGCTTCTAAGTTCAGCTTCAAAACTAGGTACTACTACCAGTGCTAATGTGTAAAAACAAACACTCATAAGATTTGCACTAGTCATAATCACCTTTTCAAACATCCAGGAGTCAAATCGTTCTCCGGGTTACTTGGCTGAACCCCTGTTCCCTGAAAAAAGCGGGCGTGAACGAGATGCTGCGCTCAATAGCACTAATGAGACACACTCTTTGGTCGACCGGTTGTGAAGCATGTGTGCAAAAACAGCCAAGAATTGGCTTAAATAACCTCGGTAGGTGACGTCCTTGATTACGTGCACCTGCAGGTTATTAATAGACGTGAAACGGACACATCTTCAAGGTTAAACCTTTGTCTGCAAGAGGACGTCCAGGAGCACGTCGGACAGTGCGGCCTTGAGGCGCAGCATATCGTTCCCGCTTTTTCAGGGAACAGGGTTACAGTCAAGTAACCCGAGACGTTCACTTATCAAAAAGCTACACTCGATTTGCTGCGCTCAACAGACGCTAATGGGAACGGAGGAATACCAACGCCGCCACACTGTAAGTGTATGGACCCACAGGGTTGTGTAGTGTGTTGCGCACACAACATCGAAGAGAGGTCTCAGACACTGACTCTGGGATGTCGATCTCAAAGGACATGCCAAGCCCGGAGTAGCATGGACATCCAAGCTAAAGAATCTGACAAAATGTGTGCGGAGAGGACCACACTTGCCAGAACCATCACACACTTGTTGCAAGGGCGCGCGGCCTCTTGCTGAAGCCATTGAAGATGCAAAACCCCCATGATTGAAGGTGGGCCCCCAACTCCTTAGAGGCGAAGTCTGACCCACGCCTCGTAGGCTAGGGGCATTAGCATTCCCTCACCCAATGTGAAATTGTTTGCCCAGGTGGCAGCTGCCCCCCGTTGGCAGCCCCATGGCATGTGAAAAAGTTGGCTCTGGGACTTACGCCACTGGCTGAGTGGGGCGGTGGACGTTAAATCGAAGAGCATTGTATGGGACACAGTAAGTGAAGTCTTTCCTGCTCTGCATGTCGTGAATGGCGGAGGACCAGAAGGCTTCGAGAATGACCGACATGTATGGTCGAGAAAGGACCTTGGAGGATACTTAGGGCTGAGATGCAAAATATAACTTTGACTCGCCACAGGGGCAAAATCTAAGCAGGAAGGGCAGGACTGACAAAGGCCTGAAAATCCCCAATTCTCTTTAGAGAGGTAATGGCCATAAGAACAAACCATCTTTTCGAGTCAGAAGCCTGTCAGGCGCTTGATTATAATGGTTCGAAAGGGGTTGCCAGCCAGCCCTTCGAGCACTATGTGCTAAATACCATGAAGGGACCGTAGCTCTAGTGGGAGACCTCAAACCGCTTAGCCCAAGAATGAAGCCGGGCGACGATGTGTGCTTTCCCACAGAACACCCTGTCAATCAAAACCATGGCAAGCCAAAACTAGCGCCATTGTAAGTTCTGAGAGTACTAGGGCCATGTGCATGAGGACAATTGCTCTTGCAGGAGCTCCAGTACTCGAAACAATTTTGGCAGTGAGCTGGGTCTACATGGTGTGTTCATGCACCAGCCGACTCGAAAAAACAGCCATCTGAGGGCATAAGTTCTTCTAGTGGAGGGAGCCCTAGCACTTAGAATAGTTCTATTACATTTTGCTGAATGGCCAGCATCTCTTAGTTGGTCCCCCTCAGGGGCCAGATGTGACGGTTTCCCGAGCTCGGGCGGGTTATGAAATACTGTCCCTTGCGCCCTGGAGAGAGAAGATCTCTCCTGATCGGAATTGCCCACGGCGAGCCGTTGACGGACGGATATTGTAGATCTGAGAACCAGACTCTGGTCGGCCAACGGGGCGCTTCAGTAAGAGGCGAGGACCCCTGTCGACGGACCTTGGCTAGGACTCCCGGGAGCGAAGCAATCCCAGATTGACTGAGCTACTTTGGGGTGGAGTTTCCCATACCCCCGTGTTTCACAAGCTTGTCTGGACCAGCAGTGTGTGCTCCCACAGTTCATTATGCCAAGGAATGTAAATCGCCCCTGAGGGACAGGAACTTGTCCGTGCTCCAAAGCAGAACCTGAACTGCACTAACGTCGTTCAAGCGGCGCTACCGCAGTCTGCCCTGGCGATCTATGTAAGAGGACTACAGATGTAGTTGTCCACCCGCAACTTAGGACATGGTAGCCTCTTAAACTACTGGAGGAAGGAGTTATTTCAGGGCCCGAAATACAGCCTTAATTTCGAGGCAATTGATGTTGCCAATCGAGGGAAGATGACCTCTCAGATCCCCATGGGGCTGGACGGCCATCCTAGGGACCGCTCCTACAGCCCATGAGGGAAGCGGGCCCCCCGTCATTAGCATCTCGCCCCCCCGATGACAAACACGGACCTAGAGTGGGACCCAAAGTCAGAAACACCGGGCGTCTGAAACCAACATAAGATAGGGTAATGAAGCCCCTGGCGCGTAACCCTTGTTTGCCTGCTGGGGATGGGCCCTTGGATGAAATCCCCTGGCTCGAGGCCACAACTGAAACAATCTCATGTGCAGGGGAGGCCCAGAGGTTATCCACCGTTGGATTGCCAGCTGACATGAGACCTAAAACTTTTCTGAAAAGTGATGAACCGTGACTTTCTGGCCATAGATTGATGTTTCTTTAGGGTGGTTAGAATGGATTTCGACACGTGCAGGAGACAGCTAGCTGTGCCCGCATTGTGATCGGGATCCCCATACCACGCCCAAATACGTTGTCCTCTGAGCAGGAGACGGAGAACGCTTTTCGTGGCGTTGAGTCCTCAACCCCAGAGATTTTCGAGATGGAGCTAGGACGACATCCTGATGTCGAAGCGCAAGAGCTCTTGAGACCTGGGTCAGAATCAGCCAGTCGCTCATATCATTTAAAATGTGGATGATCTGGAGTCGTAGAAGGAGCCAGAAGTACCTCCATGGATTTCTGTGTAAGTGCGGTGATGACAAAGGCTAGGACGAATGGAAGAACCTGATACTGGTCTAAGCTTGCGCCCCCAAGAAAGCGACCTCAGGAACTACCCTGAGTTGGTGGCAATCTTTTTATATGAAAATGCGTGTCCTTTAGATCAATTGTCAAAACCACTCCTCGATTGGATCCTGAGAAACAATCATCTTGATTGTCAGCCTGTTGAACTTGTATGTTCTGAGGGCAAAGCGGTTTCAACAACCGCAAAAGATCTAAGATTGGACGCAGGCCCCCCGTCTTTCTTGGGAATCAAAAGAAATACCGAACTGTAATAGCCTGACTCTTGTCTGGCACGGGGAAACAAATTCTATGGCCCAGTTCGACACAACACGAGTCTACAATTCCTGTGTCAAAGATGATGCCACGTTCCGGTTTCACAGAAGTGGAGACCACGCAGTTGGAAACGCGGAGGACAGATATGCAAACTGAAATCCTGTAACCTTGCGTTACAGGCCTTTGCGCTCAGGGGGAGCTATTTTGGCAGTAGCTTCCACGCTGCCAGCTTCTACGAAACGGGCACTAATTTTGACAATCGGTTTGTTGGGGGGGGGGGATGTTAGATGTCTGTGGTGTCCTGGTACGTGGCAGGAGGACAACAGAGCATGCTAAACAATTCATTGGGAGGCCACTGCCCTCCAAAACCACCGGTGGTGGCGGAGGTTGTTCATTGATCCCCTAAGGGTGCAGGAAGGAGACCCTACACTTTCTGTTGAAACTTGCCATGGGCCTCCTGAGGGGAACAACCTTTGTACTGGCGCACAGCTTAAGGCCCTTGCATTGGTCGTAATGACCTACTTTGGTCCAAAACTCCATCTGCGGCTGCCAAGTGCTACAAACTGCTCCCCAGTCTTACGAGGGGGCGCACAACTCGTCCACACTCTTTCTTTGAGCCTCCTGCCCCAGAGAGCGGAAGGATTTTTTTTTTTTTTTTTTTTGACAGCCACGACACTTGAGCACAGTGAGTGAGAAACGTATTAAAAGTCTCCTTATGGCGCTCAGATCTTTGAAGGAGATGCAGCCTGACGTGCCTGCAGAACAACCCGTGGTCGTGCAGGGGCAGCACTAGTTCGACCCCGCAGCATTGAATGCGTTCCATCCAAGTGTAGATGTTGCTACATAGCTGGGCAGGGAGCAATTGCTGTCTTTGTATAAGATTTTTATATATATTTTTATTTAAATCATTTTTAAATTATGTATTAAAAACTTATATATTTTAATTATCTATTATTTTTAACCGATGTTGCTCCTATAGGGGAGCGATAGCCTGCTAGCGTCTCTCTCACTTAGGAAATCAATATGTACCAAAACTCATTTTTAAGGCTTTTCTATCTGGTCGCTACACGAGTCACCACCTAGTAACTCCTCATGTGCTTATAATCGCGGAGAGGAGCGCTAGGAGAGAGCACTCTCAAATATCCATTACAAAACAGAAGCAAGAGCTACAGCAGTCACTCTGCCCCAATCAGAAGAAAGAAATGCCTGGGCCACGCTTCGGAGGAACATCAGCATTGCGGCTAGACCCTGTTCCCATCCCCCCCCCCGTGTCCCGCATCATGCTGTATGTGTAATAAGTTTAGCGTGTTGGTTGAGAGGAGCTGCTCAGGTTCATGAAATGGGATCAGTATCATTGTTTCATTTCAACTAAAGATGATACGGTTTTACTTGTACCCGAAATCAAGTTCAGGTAAAAGCTCTTCAAAAGAGTTGTTCATTGCTTCAATGCCATTGTTTGTGTTTACGGTAAACATTAAAATCCATTTGGGGAGGAATCATCTGCACCAAGTCCTCTGAAAATAAAAAAAATTTTTTTACACTAATTAAATTTGAAAAATGTCTTTATAACCTCCCTTTACTGTCAGTGTACATAAATGCATAACCCCCACTGTGACAATATAAATTTTACATGGACACTGCTGTAACCCCTACTCTTTAATCACGAGCCACCTTTTCTCAACATAGTTTCGAACTGCTGTGTTAGTTTTATACATAACTGGCATAGGTGGACTTGATTTATTTTCATTTGCCCAGAGACACTAGCTCAGCATAAATGATCACAAAAGATGTAAACTGACAAGGCTGTTCATTGAAGCTCTAACAAAAAAGTTTCTTTGCGTAGAACTTCTAACACTTATTTGTCTTTCTGCATTGCAATAACATTTCATTTCATGAGTCAGAAAAACAATCTTTCATGTTGGCAAGTTTTACTCTTAACAATGAATTGTAGCAACGTTCCTCTCACTGAGACAGAAGCTTTATAGCATAGGTGGACTTGATTTAAAACTTTAATTGTCCTTTTCTCAGCATTAATCTGTGTACCTTCCGCATTATAAACAGTTTATGTATATTTGCCGGTGTTCTTCAGACTAACACTTTAAAAATTGGTTAATGATCATCTTCTTCCATTATTAGACCTGGAGTGCTTTTCTTGATCTTCCATTTTTCCTGTGTCTCTAAAACTATTTCAGTGGTAGAACCAACTCTTAACTGGACGAATTCGTTACTGCAGTGCTACGTGAGCCTCCTATCGGCTAAAGCGGAAGAGTACGAACTGCTTTGCCTGCGTCCCAATGTGCATACTATCTATCTGTCACGATCGTCAGGTGGAGTGCCATGAACTCCAGTATTGGATTAATGCCTGTTTGACCATTCTATATTAAAATACTGCAAATGGATTCGAATGCTCTGACTCCTTGTTACAGAAGACTTTGCCAATACCAGGATCCAGCCAGCCCTGTATCCTCTCGTTACCAAGATGTCTGTTCCACTTCTAGGTCAGCGTGTCAACTATCCAGCTCTAATCATTGACCCAGTAGATCAGCTATTAACACTTCGTCCAAGGAGGCATATCTACTGAGGAGTATGTTCAAAAGTTTTGTGAGTATCATTATCAAGTACCGTTCTATGATGAAGTTTTGTTTTAAGGACTTGTTCCATTTTGGACTCAATGACCAATTAAGTCCATGGTTACCTAGAGGGGAGTTAATGGCAGTTTCAGGGACCACACGGAGTATGCTCTTATGTTATGCGCACCTTCCTCACCGCGATGTGGTCCCTGCGTTCACTGTGGGAGATCGGCAGAGGACAGCGTTGAAACCCAAAGAACTTTTTTTTTGACATTGTTCAAGCGTAGTCTAGGCAGCGACTGAGGCTTTGAACCACCAGCGTCACTGCACAAGATGGCTGCCAGCCAGCACCACTGCACAAGATGGTCGCCCAGGCCAGCGCCACTGCACAAGGATGGGCGCCAGCCCGAGAGAGCACTGCACAAGATGGCGCCAACCCAGAGCCACCGCACGAGGATGGCAGCCACAGCTGACCTTCCAGAGTCAAGACAAAGTCACGTGGATCTTCATGAGTCACGTCAAGTCACAATGTGATCATGAATCAAGTCACGCCTAGGCTGATTATCCAGAGCCTTGTCAACGTCCTCAGCGGAGCTCCATAGCTTCGTCACGTCTCAGCTGAACTTCCAGAGCCTCGTCTCGTCATAATGATCATCCAGAGTCTTGGCTCATCCTGTCTGTTGCGCCCAGCAATGTTCTCTCAGCCTGTGTGTTCCTGTAAAGAAAACTGTTACTGCTGCAGAACCTTTGGATGGTGTCAGTTAGTATCCATCCATGAACTAATTTCCTGTCCTAGGCCACAGAGGCCTCTCAGTAACTCACTGCTTGTTCTGTCACGGTCACGGAGGCTGCTATCCGTGAACTCACGGCCTTTTGTCCTGTCACGGCCACGGAGGGCCATCCACCAACTCACTGCCTGTCCTGGCACGGCCACAGAGGCCATCCACAAACTCAATGCTGTCCTGTCACGGCCACAGAGGCCATCCATGAATCATGGCCCTGTCCTGTCACAAGCCATGAGGCTGTCTATGAACTATCATCCTGCCCTATCACGGCTATGGAGACCATCTGTGTACTCTCTTGTCTGCTGTGTCATGGCTATGGAGACCATCTGTGAATTCTCTGCCTGCCCTGTCACGGCTATGGAGGCCATTTGGGAACTCTCTAACCTCCTTATCACGGCCACGGATGCCGGCCATTAATCTGTTTATGTTCTCTGTTTCAGTCCTACCTGACCAGACTTGCTCTCCCTATGCCATCGGACTCCACTGTGGTGGTACCTCTGCTCCGCCCTGGTGGGCTTCTGGACCAAACTGCTCAGCTGGGGTGGCTATGTCATGATCGTCAGCTGGAGGGCCCCCATGAATCCATGCACTCCAATCAGGACTCTAGCATTTGGTGTCCATTTCCATTTCCAACTCCATTTCCCATAATCCCGTGCTTAGGGCTTACCCCATTCCCATGTTCCCATTACCAATCCCCTATATATATTCTGTGTTTGGACCTCTCAATGATTGTGAAGTATTGTTAGCCTGTCTAGCATTCTGAGCATTTTTCCTAGTGTTGTTCCTTCTGTGTCTGATATTGGATTGCGATTTTAATACCGCCTTGATTCTACTGCCGCCTGCCTCGACCTCCGCTGGTACTGTTACTGATTCTGGATATCCCTTTTACACATTGACGCGTTATTGAATTACTGCCTGTTTGACCATTCTATATTAAACTACTGCAAATGGATCCGAACGTCTCTGACTCCTTGTTACACTATCCTAAATGATATGTGAAATTAGTAATTATCAAACTATTATCGGTTAAACGGTCATCTGTTCTCCCTATACAGTATCTGACTTTCTGTAAGTGTCTTCTAGTAAAGGTGGATGTGCACAAACTCTAACTGCAGCAATTTGCATGTATAAGATTTGCAAAAGGGGCTGTTTTAGTTCAGTTCATTCAAATATCTACACAAAATGAAACCCATAACTTACCAGTGAGTGCAAGTACTGAAGCCAAAGAGGAATAAAAAAAGAGACTGTATTGGCAGCTCATTGCTCTTCTGAAAACAGCAAATGTTCCAGAACCTTTTCACAATCCATTCTACGAGGACAGATATAAACTTCCGTTCACATATAGAAAAGAGAACAGAATGTTTGCATTCAGATCGAATAAAATTTCACAATATTACTGTTTTTTTTTCTGTATTTTTGATCAAATAAATGCAGGCTGGATGAGCAGAAGAGACTTCTTTCTAGGGCTGTGCAAAAAAATCGAATACGATTTTCATGCGGATCTCTTCAGTAAAGACGCTCCGTGATTAGTAGTATATCTCCAGCAAGCTACGTTAAGATCAGGGTTGCCAGGTTTACACAACAAAACCTGCCCAGTTGCTTCTCAAAAACTAGTCCAAAACTAGCCCAATTGCGTTTCCAGGAGGTTCCCGATAAAAATTGCATCCCGGGGTTAAAAATATACGTTTTTGGCAGGGTTGCTCTGGTAATATTCACATTTTAGGGGCTAAATATCACGTTATTGGTATTGGGGTCGCTTCAACCGCGGATATAAAAAACAACCGCAGACTTGGCAACACTGGTTCAGGTGGAGCGGCATTTACTACACAGAGCTGTAGTCCACCGACAAGCTACACAAAATCGCTCTTTCAAAATCGACAAAGAATCGCCTGCGATTTTAAAATCGATTTTTGTGTAGATTGTCAGTGAATTACCCCTCCGTGTACTAAATGCCAACAAGCAAAACCAATTCAAAAACACATTTTCATGTCCGCGGGTTTTGAAGCGACCCCAATACCAATAACGTGATATTTAGCCCTTAAAATGTGAATATTACCAGTTCAAACCTGACAAAAAAACTTATATTTTAACCCCAGGATGCAATTTGTATCGGGGAACCTCCTGGAAATGCGATTGGGCTAGTTTGGACTAGTTGAGAAGCAATTGGGCAGGATTTGTTGTGAAAACCTGGCAACCCTGATCTGAACGCACCTGCTGGAGATATACTACTAATCACAGAAGCATCTTTACTGAAGAGATGCGCATGAAAATCGTATTCGATTTTTTGCACAGCCCTACTTCTTTCAAAAACATTAAAAATTGTAATGTTTCCAAACTTTTGACCTGTACTGTACCTCCAGACTCTGATCTGTACTGGTGTATCTAATATAATTTTAACCTCATTGAGGAACTCAATGCGAGGGTTAATTAAGTGACTGATGGTTGTTCATGTCTATGCAATTTCACGTATTGCTTTAAACTTGGGATTTCACATTTTCATTCTCTTAAACTCATTCTTTCCTAATCTTCTATCTTCCTACAACTTGTGTGAGTGCGTGTGCTTGTGTCAGATTAGTTTATATGTCTTAGATTTATTTAATAAAGCCTTATTCATATTGAAAAGAGAAGTATCTTGTGTTTTGTGCTTACAACCACCACTGGCTCTGTACCCCTTTACTTAAATTCATTACTTCAGAGTTATGTGCCTCTAGAAGCTTGCATTTTGCAAGTGAATGTTGCTTGATTGTTCATCCCAAAGAAGCACAAAATCACTTTCACAGACTTTTACATGAACTGTTCCCTCCTGGTGGAATGACCTGCCCAACTCAATCCCAGCAGCTAAGTCCTTAGACATCTTCAAGAATCGGCTAAAAACACATCTCTTCCATCTGTATTTGACCCTTTAACTCTAGGGGCCCTATTTTAACGATCTAAACGCAAAGTGTAAAGTGCATGGCGTAGGTGCACTCAGGGCGTGTCCAAAATCCACTTTTGCTATTTTAACGACGGAAAAAAAAAAAAACGGTTGGTGCGCCAGGGCGCTGGTTCCTAAACGGGTTTGTCCCTATTCTCTTAATGAGTAATGGGTGTTTTTTTGGGCGTAACGTGCAATAAACCAATCAGAGTCTCATCTTCCATTCCCTTTTCAAGAGCCAGTTGCGCTTGTGCCATGATGGATTTGGTATTTACACGGCAGAATTTGGCAAGCGCAAAGACCAAGAAAGCCTCTCCGAGATGAAACGGAGCTGCTCGTGCTCGTAGCCTAATTCTGATACATGCGATGACCATCCATTATGACATGTAGGCATTTTTATATTTACAAAAAATTCTTATGCATTGCAATCCTTTAATTTTTAACATTTGGCATGTTTGTGTGCTGCTGCTGTGCATCCCTGTGTTTAATAAGCACTGTATACGTGCGTTGTGGACCCGCCTATACTAACACACTCTTTAAATAACAAAGAAAAAACATTGCGCCAGACTTTAGACCAGGTTTGAGTTGGTCTATGGCGCAGTCTATTTTCAGCTCCTTAAAATAGCAATGCGCCAGCAATGCGCCTGAACACACCTCTTTTTTAGACCATCATGACCATGGGGCGCAAATGCATTTGCGAACTGGCTTGGCGTTGGACGGGAAAATGAGAATGGCGCCGGACTGAAACTAGCAAAACACAACTTGCGCTGCACCTTGCATCGCATTGTGCCGGGTGTATGATAGGGCCCCTAGCACTATCTATTCTAATTCTATCTTAAAAAAAAAAAAAAAAAAAAAAAAAAAAAAAAAAAAAAAAAAAACTTGTCACTTTTAGACTTGCACTCTATTCATTTATTGCTTGTTTTCTTAAAAAAAAACCTAACATTAGCTTTTCTAATCTTTTTGTGTTTTGTTTTGTTTTTATTTATTATACAATAAAAAGCAAAAAAATGCCTCTAACACTAGCTTGCTCTATTCTTTTTCTATTCTATCTGTTTTCTTTTAATTATAAACATGTACTGCGTAAGCTTACTGCAGATTTGTTATAGCACTTGCATATCTTTGCTCTTTTGTTGATTTTGTTTGCTTCCAACGTCCTCATTTGAAAGTCACTTTGGATAAAAGCGTCTGCTAAATTACTAAATGTAAATGTACATTTAAAAACAACAAACAATAATATTAATAATACAAAGTACAAACATGACAGCAAAAATACAGAGGAAGGGATGTCACAGACATACATGGAATATATTACTGAAAAATAAATAAATAAAATCAGAATAGATCCATAAAAAGGGGGGTGGGGTGGATATGGGGGGTTCACTCAACTTCACCTCTATCCTAAAAGACATTCTGAGAAAGACAGAGTAAAAGTGCATTAATGTGTCATCTGTATAACAACCTGGAGAATGGGGTAAATGGGTTATGGTTGATGACTTCACAGAGACATCCCTTTGGGGGAACCATTGAAATTATGAATCCGTTATAACATAACAAAGCCTCATTTACTGAAAACATGTCACTTTGCCAGTTTGATACATGCTCTGAATCACTGTTTCGAATCAAATGATTCACAAAGGTTTTGAAGCTTCACAAAGCCATCACCACCTCTATCCTTCCACACTAGATTTTTTTTATTCCCAGGGATAGCATATGTTCTGCTCTACACCTAGGTATTTAAGAAAGAGGTCCCAAATCTTCTGAAACTTAAAGGGTTTATCTCTTAGCGCTGTGGACTGGAGTAGGCTTTGTTACGTAAACCAGTTACATCAAAAGTAATTTAAAAGTAATTAAAGAGTGGTCTGATAACATTGCCTAAAATATGTAACATTCTGAATAAAAATTGTCTGTCACAAGTAAAATGTGTTAAGACTTAAATTCAATACATTTAAACATTCCAATTTCAGAAGGAGATTTAGAGCGTCTTCAGGGAAGTATGAATATAGCGAATGTTTCATCAAACAGTTTCGTTCAGTTTAATAGCTTTAAAGGCTATACATTTTTCATTCAACTGAAATATGCATATCCCTTACTGACCTTTACACAACAGAGCGACCCCTGGCGAGTGAGATCTGCCCTGCCATCATCTTTCATGGTCATTTTTCATAAACTATATATAGTGCATCATGTAGGTTGTGGTTGGTAGTCTTCCTGAACACAGACACACACTTGGGTCTGACATTAAGCATTTGCCATGTATGTACTTTAAACAGCAGCATTAGCAACCAATAGCATCCAGTGTGGTTTCAGCTTTCAAACTTCCTCTAAAATTGTTCTTACATCCAGTCTTAATAAACTAAACTAAACAGAGTAAAAGTGCATTAATGTGTCATCTGTATAACAAAAAAAGTCTCTACGATGCTTGATGTTGGTCGTCATCTGCCTTGTGTTCATCACCACAGAAAGCTGTTTCAGGTAGGCTACATGATGTTTTAAGGTTTTAGTGAAGATTGCACAACATCTGTTTTTGTTGACCCTAAAGCAGTTTGATTTTAAATTATATTGAAGTATAACCTAATTATATATCAATTATAAATGACTGTATTGAATAACAGATACATGTTTGTTTAAGGTTAACTAAATTTCATATTTTATAGGTCTAGGTGAGAAGTGAAGATACAGTTGTGGTTTCTGTTTCTGAACTTCCTCTGTATTTGCAGTTTGCATCTCGAGTGTGTTTGTAAAATACATAAACCAGTTAGTTTTAACCTAGTTTTAAACAACGTCATAGAATTGTAGGCTAAAAAAAACTAAAAAAATTACCCTACAACATCTCCCTCTCCAAACTACATTTAAACTTGACTAGTCCCAAAAATACTATATGACTCATATAGTAAAGTGTCGTAAAGTGTTTTTTAAAGGGATTAATTCACCCAAAAATTTAAAAATCTGTCATTAATAGGGTGGCTTCACTGAAACACGTCCTGGCCATGACTTCTATATTGCCTAAAATATATCCAGGTTTTGTCTTTGTTTTCCTGTTTTTAGACTTGCTGAAGGTAATGAACAAAAAGTATTTTACAGCTTCATAAATTTGGCGGCTGAACCTCTGATGTCACATGCTCTGTTTTACCGATGTCCCTTGCTATGTTTCTGGATCTTGCTGTCTATGCAGGGTCAGAGAGCTCTCGGATTTTCATCAAAAAATATCTTAATTTTTGTTCTGAAGATGAACAAAGGTCTTAGAGGTTGGGAACAACATTAATCATAAGACTAATAATGACAGAATTTTCATTTTTTGGGTGAACTATCCCTTTAAAAAACCTAAATCTAATCACTGAAATGTGTGCGGTTGTGAAAAAACCTTGTTTAATTAGCTTAATTTTTTTTTTTCTTCTTTAGATTTATGGGGATTTGTCATTTGGATTGCCATTGTTTCCATCAGCATGGTTTTTATCATCCTTTTCCTGTTTATACCACCTTGTCACAGTAAGACTACTGATGTATTTTATCTTTTAAAACATTTAAAATTTATTTCTTTCATCTGTGCTTACCCTTTGGTTAAAACTCAAACATCTGAGTCACATCAGAAGAAAGGGAAAGAGAATTTTGACTTTTTTTTTTTCTTTTTTTTTTTTAGAATAACACACTCAGGAAATATTTACAATAAAACTTGGAATCTGTATTAATAAAATAAATAGGGTCAATTATGATTAAATGTTTACTGTAAATGACTGTCACTGTTTTTCTCAAAGATTATTGTGCTGCTTGCAACGGGAGACACAAGACTTCCAGAGTAAGTTTATTTTCTTAATTCCTTGTGAAAGTATTAATGTGCAATATCACAGACAAATCAGATTTTAGTCTATGATCAACTTCAGCTATGTACATTAAATTATTAGCATTTTTTCTGTTGTTGTCTCCCTCAGAAATGACAGTCGATTCTAAATCCCAGCTTTACTGAAGCAACTGGAGCTCTTAAACTATCTGTGCCTTCATAACTTGACTGTTGCTTTTTGACCTCTGTGTCTGCTGGACCATGCTTTTTATTTTCAAAGAGGGACAAGATGAGAATCTCTTCTGCTTAATTTTTTTTTTCTTTTGGCCAAGACTGGTGTGGAGAGTAGAGAAGTACTGAGAAGAGGAGAGAGACTGAAATACATCTACCATCTGCAGCAAGATCCAACTATTGTGAACTTGTGGATTTAAGTTATGTGACTGTGGTTGGTTTTGCTGTGTGCCACTCAAAACTGAAATGTGAGCTAGATAGGAAGATCATAGACAATTTATCTTTATGTAGGGAGGTGGGTGGCAGTTTTTTCTGGTTTTTGGATTGAGGGTATATCTTACAGACAAGATTAATGGTGTGTTTTTTTGCAAGCTAATTCTTGTTCAGAACAATCACTTTAGCAAAGTTTGTACGCTTTTTCTGTAATCTTTTCTGGTCATTTTGCTGAATAATGATCATTTGTTCAATAAATCTATTTTAACTCGCTGTCGTGATCGTGTCAACGATTGGTCAAAGCAATGTAATTTTATCCATTTTCATTTGCTAAACTAAAACATAAAATAAAATGAAATCAATTACCACGTAATTAACTCGCTGTCGTGATCGTGTCAACGATTGGTCAAAGCTCCAGCTAAATTGTGAAAACATAGATGTACAGTAGGAAAGTGTGTTTTTTGCATCATTTCATGTTTAAGAGAAAAATCAAATGCACATTTGCCCCAGTGATCCCGTTGTACCGTGGTACTGTCACAACACTTTTCACAAGGCTAGTGTAGTTGTTTTATTTTATTTTGTTTGTCTGTGGACTGGAACTTACACTTTTGTTTTTTTTGTTTTTTCACATAACAGGTCCCTAAACCTGTAATATAAAATATAACTTAATTCCCACCATATTTCTGATATCATTTATCAAACTAATCTGACTAATTTGATCATTAAATCTAAAACTGCGACTGCAGCTTGTGTACAGCGCATTAGCATTCGTTAACCAGTTAGCTTGTCAGTCGCTGTCCATTCAAATTTCTATTTGCATCTATTACTGTTTTCTTTTTTTCTCACACTCCGTTTCTTTTCTCTCTCGCTCCGTTTTTCACGAGTTTATCAAACAACTATGGAAAGTCAGAATCATTCATCAATCACAATGAGTAATGGCTTCTTCTCCTGCTATTGTTGTTTTCACCGCTTGCCACATGTACTGTTTATCTCTCTCTGTCGGCCAGGGATTCACATGTGATAAATGCAGGGAAATAGGTAGGCTGACAGAGAAGATTTTAAAACTAGAGAGACGCATCCAAACTTTAATTGAGGATAGTAAGAATGTGAGTGCTGTAGATATGTCTTTGGATGCGACTAGCTCAGGGAGTCCTGTACATGTTCGGTTCCGGTTACAGAGCCTCTGCCAGCAGGCCGACTGGGTGACTGTCACCCTGCTGCAGTCGCGGGTCAAAACACCGCTCTTCTGTTTCGATAAAAACATCAAACAGGTTCTCCCCACTCATTGAAGCCTCCCACTGAGAAACCTGATCAAAGTGCTAGTTATTGGCGATTCTATTGTTCGGAACATGAAAGTAGAGACACTAGCCACCATAGTCCAATGTTTACTGGGATCCAGAGCACCTGACATCTTGGCAAATTTAAAAGTGCTGGCTAAGGCTAAATGTAAATTCAGTAAGATTGTTATTCACACCGGCGCTAATGATGTTCGACTTCACCATTCGGAAATCACTAAAAAAAATGTAAACGAGGTGTGTGAACTTGCAAGCACGATGTCAGGACACTGTAATATTGCTCTGGTCCCCTCCCTGCTTACCGTGGTAATGAGATAGCAGACTGTCGTCACTCAGTGGGTGGATGTCTAAGTGGTGCCCACAGAATAACATGTTTCATAGACAATTGGATGAGTTTTTGGGGCAGACCTGACCTGTTGAAAAGAGATGGTCTTTATCCCACCGGGGTGGTGGTGCTCTTCTCTCTAGAAATATGGCACATAGTCTCAGAGTTTGTACTTGACTAACTGGGGCCCAGATCAGGAAGCAGACAGACTGGCTAAACCGACCGTCTGCTAGCCACCTCACACCACAGAAATCAGCTAGTTCTCACCACATAGAGACTTTTTTACCTAGATATCACAATATAGAGACTGTGTCTGTTCCCCAAACTAGAAAAAAAAACAAAAAAAAAACGTCCAAACCAGTTTAAGAGTAACAATTTAATTGATGTTCAACACATAAAAATGCATATAATGCAGAGAAACAAATGATAAAGCTTGATCAGGTCACTTTCTACGAAAACACTTTTTGTAAATGATACGATCACTAATCATTACTTAGATATGCACTGTTTGACAGAAACCTATTTTAACACTTGTTTCGCTGGATAATGTTAAATGAAGCACCATTACTTCAAACGAGTTATACACCCTTTGGATGCATCCCACTCATATAACATAAAATCAATCTTGGTAGATACATTCAATTAAAAAAAAAACCCCATTTAATAATAATAATAATAATGCATTTTAATTGAGGCGCCTTTCAAACCAATCAAGGTCACCGTACAACAAGTTACAACAGTAAACAATATTAAAACAGAAAATAACAGCAAATAACAATGTCAATAAAAAACAGCAATAATAATAAATAAATAAGAAAAGATAAAAATACTGGACTTGAGTGCACAAAGTAATCATAGAAGATAAGCAGTTCTGAATAAATTAGTTTTAAGTTTGACTTTAAATTGAGCTAAAGAGTCTGAATTATGAATGTTAACTGGGAGAGAATTCCAAAGCCGAGGAGAAGACACGACTAAAGGCCCTATGGCCCATGGTGGTTAAACGAGCTGAAGGTGCATGAAGGAAGACGCAGTGAAGAGGAACGGAGAGTTCGAGAAGGGGTGTAGGGATGTAAGAGGTCTGAAAGGTAAGGTGGAGCAAGGTTATGAAGAGATTTGTATGTGAGGAGGAGAATTTTAAATTCAATCCGAACGTTGATAGGAAGCCAATGTAGCTGTTGAAAGTGATGGGGGTGATGTGTTCATAGGTGAAGTCCGGGTTATTTATGATACGAGCTGCAGAATTCTGAATGAGCTGGAGTTTATGAAGAGATTTGTGTGGTAGACCAGATAATAGAGAGTTACAATAATCAATGCGGGAGGTGACAAGCGAATGAACAAGAATAGAGGAACCATGCGGAGTGAGAAATGGACGGAGGCGTGCAATATTGCGGAGATGAAAATAGCAAGACCTGGTTATGTTATTAATGTGAGCATCAAACGATAAGGTACTGTCAAAGATGTCCCCCAAGTTCCTAGCCTGGCAAGAGGGAGAAATGAAAGAACCATCAATGGATAATGAAAAAACTGCATGACTTAGAGAGAGTGAGTAGAATTAGTACCAATGAGGAGTACTTCAGTCTTACTGGCATTAAGTTTGAGGAAGGAAATTGGCAGGAAAAACCAAACATTTATTTCATGAAGGCAGTTGGTAAGGCAGGCGGGAGGGAGAATGGAATCAGGGTTTGTAGAAATGTAAAGCTGAGTGTCATCGACGTAACAGTGAAATTTAATACAGAATTTTGAAAAGATGTTGCCGAGTAGGAGAGAAGGTAAAATTAGGAACAATAGGGGGCCTAGGACAGAGCCTTGGGGGGGACACCACAGCTAACAGGAGAAGGTTGGGAATGAAATTTCTTTAGTTGTACAAACTGTGTGCGGTTTGAAAGGGATGAAGTGGAACCAGGCATAAGGAATACCAGTGACACCAATGCAGATAGTCGATGCAAGAGAATACTGTGTGAAATTGTGTCAAAAGCTGCACTCAAGTCAAGTAGAACAAGTATAGATAACAACCCGCCATCAGCAGCCTTTAACAGGTCATTCGTTACTCTCACTAGTGCAGTTCAGTGCTATGCTTAGGACGAAACCCTGACTGAAAACACTCATACAAGTTATTATACTAAGATGATTTATATATATGATTATAACAGTAATCTTGGGGGGTAGATTCATTTAATGATAAAACCCCTGTGATGTTTGTACTGGCTACTGTATACAGGCCACCAGGGCACCATTACAGACTTTATTAAATAATTTGCAGATTTTCTATCAGAGTTAGTGCTGGCTGCAGATAAAGTCTTAATTGTTGGTGATTTTCAATATTCATGTTGATAATGAAAACGATGAATTGGGAACAGCATACATAGACATTCTGAACTCTTTGGGGTTATCGTGTCAGGTCCTACTAATTGTCGAAATCATACTCTAGATTTAATACTGTCACATGGAATTTATGTAAATGGTGTTGAAATTCTGCAGCAAAGTGAAGATATCTCATATTATTATCTAGTCTTGTGTAAACCCCATATAGCTAAAATTGTAAATTCTACACCTTGTTACAAGTATGGTAGAACCATCACTTCTACGAGAAAAGACTGCTTTTTAGTAAACGTCCTGATTTATCTCAATCACGTAAACATGTCCAATACCTCAGAAAAACTTGATGATGTAACAGAAACTATGGACTCTCTCTCTTCTAGCATTTTAGATCTGGTTGCTCCTTTAGGCTTAAGGAAGATTAAGGAAAACAGTTTTTGACACCGGTGATATAGTGAGCACACTCGCAACCTAAAGAGAGCAGCCTGGAAAATGGAGCGCAGCTAAAGGAAAACAAAACTAGAAGTATTTCGTTTTGCATGGCGGGAAAAAGTACCCTATCCTATAGAAAAAACTGCATTAAAAAACTGCTAGGTCTGATTACTTTTCATCTCTTTTAGAAGAAAACAAAACATAACCCCAGGTATTTATTCAATACAGTCTATAAATTAACAGAAAATAAGCATCAACAGGCGTTGACATTTCCAACGAGCACAGCAGTAATGACTTTATGAAATACTTTTAATTTCCAAGATTGATACTTATTCCGAGGGTCACTGTAGCCACCAGATCCCAGTCTGTATTTAGATCAGATGGACACTGCAGTCACCCGGATCCAGTCCAATGGTCCAACCCCAGATGACCTCTACAGCCCTGAATGTCAGCGGAGGAGACCAGGACATCTAGACGAGCCCCAGAGAAAGATCCCCAGTAAAGAACTTGTCTTCTAGACGGCCATCGGCACAAGACCACGGGAACCAGATGAGTCCTCTGGACAATCTAACTATGCTGCAGAATGGAACAACCTGCTGGTTCATCTGGCCAGAAGACAAAGTCTGGTTACGATCTCAGCCTGGTTACTCCCAAGGTTTTATCTCCATTCTGTCACCGATGTAGTTTTGGTTCCTTGCCGCTGTCACCTCTGGCTTACTTAGTTGGGGACACTTATTGTCCAGCGATATTGTTGGCTTGATTGCACAGATATTATTTAAACTAAACTGAGCTAGATGATGACATCACTGAATTTCAATGATGAACTGCCTTTAACTGAAAATTGGAGTGTTTACTATTGTCCTTTTGCATTAGTGACACACTATTTTACTATTTGAAACTGTAAAGCTGCTTTGACACAATCTGTCATTGTTAAATGTGATATATAAATAAAGGTGACAATAAAACAACACAGTCCAATTTATAGTAACAGTAGTCGATCTGACAAATGAATATGCCGGAGTATGTTCTTGAATGTGTTAGATCATGCATACCAAATAAAAATAGCCTCTATTTTTGTCTGGTAATAGAACAACCAAATTTGTCTAATGCCCAAAAACCTGTCAACAGCAATTCTTGTCTGGTACCCAAAAACTGTATTAACAGTCTTCTATCAGTCAAGAAACCAAGAAGCCAGGTAAAGAGCAGAAGCAGGAGACAAAGTCAAAAAAAAAAAAAAAAAAAAAAAAAAAAAAAAAAGAATATAAAAATCTAAAATGCTCATACTTCGTCTGACCAGCACAAATCCAACAAGTAATGTACACCAAACCTCGTCACAACAAACATCCATAACCTTAAATCTCTATAAACATTCCCTCTTATTTCTTATTCATAAAAACAAACAGACCTTGAAACCACACAGCCATAAGACTAAACAACAATGGAAAAATAATATAAAAAAATCAAGAATTATAATATAAATGACCAATCAAGTAATGAATCAATGAAATTAGTATATAAATGGCTATAATGATTATTGTAAATGATTAAATGTAATAATAAAATGATTCAGTGATAAATGATTATAAATGAATGAATGAAGGAATGGAAGTAAAACACAACAGAAACGTATAAGTTTTTCTCTTGAAGCAAAACACATTTGAAATACACAGTTTGCATTTGAGGATCCTTAAATCATTCAAAAGATAGCAGTTTTCTTTCGTATGATTATTATTCATTTTTTTTTTTCATGAAAGCCTCCCAACAATGTTGTGGTGATAGATGCTTTATTGTATATTTTTATTTCTTTTTTTTTTCTTTTTTTTTTAGACTTTTCTGATGATTACGGAAATTTTTGGCATTTTTTTTTCTCATATTTATAAATCATATGGCAACAAGGAAGCATAGTCACCCTGGTGTGATATTATTAAATATGAATGGGAATATGATATTAGAAATAGTTTACTCACAAAATTTCTAGGTTGGTACCAGTAATTGTGGGTTTTTCACGTGTATTATTGTTTTAATTTTATTTTTTAATAAAGTAAATTAAATGTTAAATGCAAGCACAAAAAGATAAACAATAATCTGATTTTTTCATAGCCTTTGATCATATTACCAAGGGTGCCAATAATTCTGACCACAACTGTGTAATTTATTTCTGTTTTATTTAGATACCAAGCGTAAGGGGATGATGAACCAATAAACAGTAACATTGAAGTATCTGCCAAAATGTAAATTGTAAAATGCATCTTGTTATGGCCCTTTATTGAATTCCAAATTCAAATTCATAAGGTGATTTCTGTGTGTTTAGAGAAGTATGAACACACTCAGGTTGTTATCTGTAATGAGCTGTGTTTCACTGCGTTTGGATCTGTTTTGGTAAGGGATTTGGTGCTAGGGAGATTCCTCAGAACTCTTGTGATCGCTGTCTCATCTGAAAGGATACAAAGACAAGATGTTCAATATTTACCACTTTTAGTTATATATTTCAATAATTTAACAATAAATACCTGTGGTCAGCGTTCATTGTATGCTGAAATGGGCCCATGGCCGTATTTTTGGGTGTGTTTATTGTTCGTATTTGAATTGTTTTGTTTGTTTTCATTTTAAAAATTCTTATCAAAATTTTATGATATACTATATATACGCTATATATATATCTATATCTATATATATATATCTATAGATATAGATATCATATAGTCATATATACTTATATAGGATATTGCTTAATCAAATTGGATTTCATCGAATACTGTTTTACTGCTTAATAGAATCTTCCCTTATCTACGTCCTTACACGGTAAACTGTGGTGATGAAATGCCTTGACACGTGCATCTTTGCTAAAATGGTAATTTATGACCAATAATAGTTAGTTTGCGAAGATATTATTTCTGGGTTCATTACACCTCCATTAAAATCGACGAGCATGCATAAAACATTTACACGGGCCACAGTAAGTTCATGAGACTGTCTTTAAAATGCCCAATACGAAGTCAGATCTTTGGCACCAGTTGCTGCATGTGCTCTTTCATTTCAAACTGTATAAATCACTTCTGCTGACTTTCAATTGTGAGCTTCTTCCAAATTAAACATGCGCATTCAATTAAGCTGATCAGCTGAGTGATTTCATCAAAGTTCTTTTTTTTTTTTTAACAGTGAATAACTTTTGACAAAAATTTTTGACTGCGAGGTGTAAAATATGTTTCCATGTCCTGAGATCTCTTAGATATCAGTTAGTTACCACTGTTTGCTGCCCAGTCAATGTGTTGTTGTTGTTGGGAAAAAAACTGTTGTTTGATTGTTTTTGTTTCCTGCAGCAAAAACCAGGAAAACAGGTCAGACCAACAAGTCCCCGTGCAAGTATTTCATAAAACAAAACGTAAAAATCTCATTAAACGTCACACAGTCATTTTGCTCGCTGAGTAATTTCTGCCCAGAAACCGAACATGTTAGTTTTTTTTTTAACATCAGTATTTAGGGTCACAATCTATTCAAAAGCCCCGAAGATCATTATTTAAATTGGTCGCTGAGCATTTTTGGACAGGATAAAGCTTAACTATTGCAATAATAATTAGCCCAATATACCCAAATATGTAAAGAAAGAAGAAGCCACATGAAATAAGAACGACTTACGTGGTAATGTCCTGCCGTCACTCTCTACGCCCTGCTGGAGCAGGAGATTGCTTTGCAGTGCATGTGTACGGTTTATTCTGCTGTAATTGAACAGATGTCAAGAGCAGTACTGGGTTTTTTTTTCGTTCTGGATGATTTTGCCATGTCTACATACCAGAACCGTGAGTCAGATCTGTCCGCTTTCCAACGGCAAAGGAGAGTATCGTCACTCCTTGAAACGGTCAGAGTAGGTTTAGGAGCCTTTGCGTGACAGAAACATGGTTATTTAACTATTACTGTAAACTACTGTAGAAATATTACAAAAATGTATTATGTAATTATGGTGGTACAAATAGTTGTGATCTTACCATAAATGTTAATTTCCTTTTCTCCAGCATCAATCTGTGTACCTTCAGCATAAAAAACAAAGTATCTTCTATGTGCCGGTGTTCGTCAGAACTAAACACTTTCAACTTTAATGATCCTCTTCTGCCCATTGTTAGATCTGTGGTGCTTGTCCTGATCAGCCATCCCATTTTTCCACTGAATGAAGTCACCACTAGAGAGATGGATCCATCTTATCTCACTAGGTTTTTCTTTGTTTCTTGTTGGCAGCTGGAGGGTGCAGGACCGCTCCTCTGTAGCTCTTGTCTGAATGTATTTAAGCCTGTACATAGCTAATATTACGGTAGCACTTTAATAAATTCTCACCCAGGATACCTGCCCTCATGTGTAGTTTACTATGAAGAATAAGCATCAACATAAACTTATCGAAAGAGTTGTTTTTTTTTTCTCAGCGTGGGTTTCTTTTTAAAGGTTGATTTCTGTTTAGTCACTAACCTTAGACACCACCCTGTTCTATTTTGTAGCCACCATCCTGAGCTCTGAAACACCACACCAGCAGAGGGAGACTTCGTCTGAGTTTTGACTGTTTACTGCCTCCCTCTACCATATCAGTTCCTGTTTGGCGGCCTATACCCCTTGCCAATCCGGTGTCACAATGGTGCCTCCTATCCAACCCTAGCTGCCTAAATAGTATAGAAACCATTCCAACTAGCCCATAGACATGTAGGACTGATAGTATAGCACATTTGCGACGCCGCCCATGAATTTTAGTCCTTTGTGACGGTATTGCCCCTTTTGGCCAGTTCTTCTGCCTTCCTGAATCAGTGTCTTGGTTTGCCATGATGTCTTGTGTTATGGTTCTGACCTGTTTTACTACATTCATGATTGTCTGGATTATTAATTGGGTGGGTCGCATGATTGAACTGTGATGACGGTGTTTGAACATTTTGCCTGCCTGTTCAACTTTGCCTTTTGGAATCCGCTTCTCTGGGACTCTTCCACAGACTCAGTGATGTCTGTCCAACCATAAACCGCTACGTTCCCATTTAAACACCCAGGGTTCGTTTCATCAGAAATTGCTCCTGAAACCGTCAAGAGGGTTAGCAAAACCAAAACAAACACCCAACCCGAAAAGACCGCGCCAGACGGAAAACAGCAATTAAAGTTCAATATTATATCTCTATATATTATATATATCTCTATATTATCTAATATATATATATTATCTATATATCTAATATCTCTATTGGACTATCTATTGGGGAATTTGGACTAATCCCTGATTTAATTAATCACACTGAACTTTCCACTTCTTCATACTCACAATACAAATACCACATCTTGCTGATTCAGCAATACTTCAAGTCATCTTTAGTTTATTTATTTTCTTTTTTTTTTGGGACTTCTAATTGTTTTTGGAACTGTACTCTCTAACAAGCCCTCCTCTGCCCAAGTGTTCGCACATCTCGCTTAAATATCCAAGCCCTCTGATCCCTGCCTGGCTGCCTATTCCTTCAGTTTAGTCTGTTATGTATCTGTCCAAAATAAAAATAAAATAAAATACCCTCCCCTCCCCTAAATAAAACTAAACAAAATAAAATTAAAATAAAATAAAAAAATAAATAAAATAAAATAAAATAAAATAAAATACACATAAAATAAAAATAAATAAATAAAATCTTACCTAAATAGGACTTTTATAAGGACATGACACCAAAACAACGCAAAGAAATTTAAAAGAGTCTTTTCCACTGGGTTTTTGTGGAGTAAGAGTCATCCAAAACGACAAGAACTTTCTCCTTCTTTTCAGAAGTTTACTATTGCCCCCTTTTTTTCTCTTCCATTTGTACTATTTCACTAGTTTTGATGACTTTGATGTCCAAATCCCCTAACCATGTGACAACAATACTCAAATTGCTGTTACAACCATCTTTGTGCTGCCTTAAATATTTTAAGATTATGCACCATGACCTGATTCTGTGGTTGTCTTACGTGCCCATTTTTGAGTTCTCTTAATCCAATACTTTTTCCCTTTCTTTTCTTTCCTTATTTGTTATTTAACACCGTCAGCGGTAAGTGTAAAACCTTGTTTTAAACTTTTTGCCTGGCAATGTACAATATGTTCTTATGTTCTGCCACGATATCTTAACAGCAGTTAGTTAGTGCACAGTTTTCATACTGTTCTGCACAGTCACTGTGTTGCTGATGTGACGGATTGGCTGCCTCACGCTTCTTATCATCATCACCCCTGTTCCCTTAATCACTGCTCTTCAGAAAGCACCTGACAGGAGTGTGTGTGAGAGGTCAGGGGTTTGGCGGCACGTGAGAAGAACATGAACATCAAGAATGACTTACATGATACTGTAAAGCTGTTCCTTTGCTCGTTTGCTGGACGGATTGCTTACACTGCACGGAGTATGTTTTATTCTCCTGTAATTGAGCAGATGTCACCGAGCAGTTCTGCGGTTGTTTTCATTCTGGATGATTAGTTCTTCTTTATTACCAGGATACAGTCAGATCTGGACGCTCTCTGAAGTGAACAGCGTGAGTGTAGAGATCCTCTTGTAGTCTTGGATGAGTCAGAGTAGGTTTAGGAGCCTTTGCTGTGGAAAGAAACTATGGTGGTTATATCATTACTACTGACACTACAATAGAAAGAACGGTACAGTCTTATTTTGTTATTATGAGTGGAAGGGTTTAAAATATTTGTACCTCTTACCATAAACTTTAATTAGATCCTTTTCTCCAGACATCAATCTCTGTACCATCACGATAAAAACAGTGTATTTATATTTGCCGGTTGTTCTTCAGACTAACACTTCCAAATGTTAATGATCCATCTTCTTCCATTGTTAGGACCTGTGGACATGGGTTTCTTGATCTTCCCATTTTTCCTGTGAATCACGGCATCACTAGAGAGATGGAGCCCATGTGATCTCATTAGATTTGTCAGTGTTTTTGTTGGAAGCTTATGGTGCAGGGACGTTCCCTCTAGAGTAGATCTGTTTTACAATATCGTCTGCAACTATAAGGAAAATACATTATATTATCGCATTGTATTTCAGAGTTTCTCAGGGTTGGTGAGTTCTTTTCAAAAGCCAATTTGCTGATCAGATCTTAACCTTATACGGTTGATTTAAAAGCAACACAATTGTCGAGGTTTTTCAAGATTAACATAATGTCTCTAAAACTATTTCGTGGTGGTTTAGAACAACTCTTAACCGGACGAAATTCCCATACTGCAGCTGCTACGTGAGCCTCCTATCGGCTCAAAGCGGGAAGAGTGCGACCTGCTTAAGCCTGCGTCCCAATGTGCATAGGACTACTATCCATCCTAAATGATAGTTGTGGATATTAGCTAATTATCAATACTATTTAGGGCAGATCGTGTTGGACAGTATGAAACATTGGGACGGCAAGGGATATTTTACTCGTAGCCTGGGTTCTCAAAACCAACGCCCATGGCAGAGCCAGCAAAGAAAACCAAAGAAGGTTTTGTCGGGAGGAAGGAAGTGAAGAAAGAAGCGAGGGAGTCAATATCGGATGGGCTTACACCTCTTAGGTGGAGCGAGCTGAAAGAGACAAAAAGGGTTGTAAGGTAAAAACCCCGCTCCCTGTCCCCCCCCCCCAACCGAGCGCTCCCAAACAAATGAATGGTTCTTGAAATTGGCTGTAATCATGTGCACCAGGTCTGTTTCAGACACCCAAGATCAAAAATTAATTCCCAGTCTACTTCACATCTGAACGGTTATTCAAGAAAGAGGCTCTTTTCCTTTTTTTTTTTTTTTTTCTACAGTTTATCGCCTTATAAAACTTACGATCAATGCGCTTAAACCACATGGAGGAAGCTTGAGCAAAGGTACATGTGTGTCTTTAAAACACACTGATCCATAACAACAGGGCCTGTCAGCACACTGTATGGGATAAGTTGTCACAATGGGGACCAGGCTTTTATCAGAATATAAATAGTAGAACTATTATGAAACCATATTTTTAAAATAAATACAACATACCATTTAAATCCCCTTGTTCTCCCTGTTCTGATAAACCATTGTTATGAACCAACAGGGAATTAAAAAAAGTGTAATAATACAAAACTATTGTTCCTGTCCTGTTGTTTATAAAAATAAAAAAACTGTTCTGAAAATACAGTACAATGTTTAAAGTTCAAATCTGCTTTTAAATCTGTGCGTTCACTTATTTACATCCAGCATAATAAATTCTATTAAATATTAAATTATAATTTAAAACAGTTTTGAACTAGATGTTTAAAACCAACAAGTTAGTTCTTGATTGCATCAGAAAATAAGACTTTTCAGTAAAAACATAACTGAGGGATTTTCATGTCAATGTCCTAAAAAAAAATAAAAGTTCCAAAAAAACTGCAGCAATTTCAATGTAACTAAAAAAAAAAGGTCCATCAAACTGCAGCAGTTTGCATGTAAGATTTGCAAAAGGGGCTGTTTTAGTTCAGTTCATTCAAATATCTACACAAAATTAAACCATAACGTACCAGTGAGTGAAGTAGTGAAGCCAAAGAGGTGTTCCAGAACCTTTTCACAACTAGCTCGACGAGACAGAAATAACTTCCGTTCACAGAAACAGAAAAGAGAACAGAAAGTTTGCATTCAGGGAGCTGTCGGTTATGACAGAAACATCAACTAAAGATGTCAGCGATTATCAGCACCAAACCTAAATAAGAAAGGCATGCAAAATCTTTAATGTAGTGATATTCACAACTTCTCCCACAAGTTCACACGCCCAGTGTTGCCAAGCCCATGTTTAACTCTGCAACTTTAAAACTTTAAATGCGGGATGTTTTTCATGGCGGCGGGTTGAAGCGACCCCAATAACGCCAAAAACGAACACACTAAACCCACCAATGTAACCAGCACAAAAACACCTAAAAATGTGTATTTTACTTCCCAAAACACTTTTTACAACAGGATATCCACACAAAAAAGCTTTTTCTATATTTGGACTAGTTTTGAGTAGCAATTGGGTGGATTTTGCTGTGAAAATCTGGCAACCCTGCTCACCACGCCACACGTCAGTGAATAGAGCCCTCAGTTGAAAACTGTAATAATATGATATTGGCAAATCAGATGTGTCAACTCTCCAGTGTGTGTTTGTGTTTGCACTGTCTGGAGAGCATCGAAAGCTCCTAGTTCGGTGTTTTTGTAGCGTTGAGCACAGTGTCAATCACAGACATATACTCTATCTGTGTTGATTTCTCAAACACCTCTGATTCGCGATCCTCTCGTAACAAACAGTGTACACACAATATAAATGAGATTCACTGCACAGTGTGTACTGTATGGAGCTTCTTGGTTATAATGGAGACCAACACGATGCTTGCGGTTTCTGTGTGTGTCTTGGGTGTGTAAAAGACATTCTGAGAAATACTGGATAAAAGTGCATTAACATGTCCTTCGTATAACAAAAATGTCTCTACAATGCTTGCCATTGGTTGCAATTTAGTTTATTATTATTATTATTTTTATTTATTTATTTATTTTTTTGCATTTTTTGTCAATTTCAGGGATCATTTATCCCTGTTTATCAATTTAAGTTATCTCTGTTTATCAGTTTGTACTGGCTACCAATAGCTGCTCGCATAAAATTCAAGGCATTAATGTTTGCCTACAAAAACCACCACTGGCTCTACGCAACTTTACTTAAATTCTGATACTTCAGAGTTATGTGCCTCTAGAAGCTTCCGTTCTGCAAGTGAACATCGCTTGATTGTTTATAGGCACAAAATCACTTTCACAAACTTTTACATGAAATGTTCCCTCCTGGTGGAATGACCTGCACAACTCAATCCCAACAGCTGAGTCCTTCGACATCTTCAGAATCACGGTTAAAAAACTCATCTCTTCCATCTTTATTTGACCCTCTAACTCTAGCACTCTCTATTCTAATTCTGACTAATATCTTTAAAAAAGTGTCACTTTTCACTCTATTCATTTATTGCTTGTTTTCTTTAAAAAAAAAAACTAATATTAGCTTTTTGAATCTTTTTGTGTTCTATTTGTTTTCTTTTTATTTATTATACAACTGAAAGCAAAAAAGGCCTCTAACACTAGCTTTCTTTATTCTTTTTCTATTCTATCTGTTTTCTTTTCATTATAAACGTGTACTGCGTTAAGCTAACTGAGACTTGTTATAGCACTGCCATATCTTTGCTATTTGTTGATTTTGATTGCTTCCATTGTCCTCATGTTGTAGAGGATCCGCTTTGCGGATCAAAAGGTCTGACTAAATGACTAAATGTAAATGTAAATTAAACAACAATAATAATAATAAATGATATGAGTGAATGCTTATCACTTTTTGACCAACAGGACGGCGCTTTAGTCAAATCATTTCGTGTGTTCTGTGTGAGGTGGGGGACTTTGTCTATCGACACATGTCAGTATGCCAAAGGATTGCAGAGATACAGGCTGAAGTGTCATTTTGGCATCATGTCTGAAATTTGTCGCTGTGGTATGCGAAAATGGTTTTGTCTATCGACACAAAATCATACATTTTGTCAGCACCAGATCTGAAGATCATCAAACTCGGTGATTTTGTGTGAAAATTGGACCCCAACGGTTGATGAGGAGTCAAAAAAGTAGAGTTTTCAACAATAAATCAAACATGGCGGACAGGAAGTTCAGCTTACTCTAGAACATATTTGGTATCTATGTTGTCGGCATAAACCACGGAATATTTTGAGGACCAGTTTCATTGCAATAGGCTAATGCAATAAACAATTTATTAGCATTTTTATAAATGTTATTATTTAATGGTTAATGAATGGTTTATTACTCTTGACCAATAGGTGGCGCTGTTACCAAATTGATGTGTCTGGTCCGTGTGAGGTGACAAGGCCACCTACAAAGTTTGGTGCAAATATGTCCAAGCTTTGCAGAGATACGGCCTTTGATGTATTTTTGGCATCTTACGACAAATTTCGTTGATCGCTTTAACGAAACCGCTTTGTATATCAACACAAAATCCCTTAACTTTTTGTCAGCACACTCTGAAGATGATCGAGTCTAATTTGTTGTTGAAAATCAGGACTAATGGTCTAGGGAGGAGTTAGAAAACGTAGGTTTTCAACGATGAAATCAAAATGGCGGATCAGGAAGTATGGCCCATTTTGGCATAATCAATAGATCGATGAATCTCGGCATGACCCAAAGAATAAAGGGAGACCACTTTCATCTCAATAGTCTAATTTATTCAAAAGTTATTAGCATTTTAAATTTCATTATAACTGTTTTTTCCCCCAACACTTTTTGCGTTATCAGCAGCGGTCAGAAGCCCAGATTTTTGTAATTATTTTCGAAACGATACAATAATGCATTCAAAAAATACAGCATTTTAGAACATAATTAAAAATGGCCGACACCTTAAATGGCTGACACGGGAAAATTGGATATCATTCGACTCAACATGACCCACTGAATCTAAAGAGACCAGTTTTGTGATTTTTGGCCAAACCATTCAGAAGTTATAAGCAAAAATATGCATTTTTCATATCTCCTGACCACTAGGTGGCGCTGCATCGAAACACTGCAGGTAGTCTCAGGTCATGCTTCTTATAATATACACCAAGTTTGGTCTCTATCACGGCTAAACCATTGCGGAGTTATAGCCTCACAAGCATTTTTTATGCGTGCTTTTCGTAGAATTTGTTTGGCGTTGTATTCAAGAACGGTTGGACGAATCAACTTGAATGCCATAACTTTTTGCCTGCATCGTCTGAAGATGATCTGAGCCAATTTTCACTCAACTTCACCTCTATCCCTTCCACACTAGATTTTTTTATTCCCAGGGAATAACATATGTTCTGGCCTCTACACCTAGGTATTTAAGAAAGAAGTCCCAAATCCTCTGAAACAAAAGGGTTTATCGCTTTTAGCGCTGTGAAGAAGGCTTTGTTAACATAACCAGTTATATCAAAAGTAATTTAAAAGTAATTAAAGAAGCCTTCGTGCGATCCCGCGCTGATTAGCCCCGTTAATCTCAAAACCCGATTTTGTACCTTTCTAAGAGATAAAATATAACTATCCTTTCAATTCCATGCGCCACGACGTTGTCTAGACAATGTAAACACTCGCTGTGTGTAACAAACTTATTCAACCACACTTCCAATTTCAGAAGGAGATTTTTTAGAGCGTCTTCAGGGGAAGTATGAATAAAGCAAAATGTTTTCATCAAACAGTTTCGTTCAGTTTAATAGCTTTAAAGGCTATACATTTTCTTATTCAACTGAAATATGCAGTCTCCTCTACTGACCTTTACACAACAGAGCGCCCCTGGTGACGTGAGATTTGCCCTCGCCATCAATCTTTCATGGTCATTTTCATAAACTATATATAGTGCATATTGTAGGTTGTGTTATAGGTGCTGGTGTGTGTTCATCAAGGCGCACGATGAAGGATTATAAACAAACAAGGCTTTTAATGATCCACTCGGAGAGAAAAGGGCAATTCAAATAGTCAAATAACATTAACACTCAAACAATCACGTAAACCTCTCAACAATAATGGCGGACCAGGAGGAAATAAACAGGGTTTTTTTAAACACCAGGGGAAAGTAATCAAGAGGAGTGGAAAAACAGGGTGGGGCGTAATCAATTAAACAACAGCGAGGGAATGGAACCTGACCAAATAGGGAATAACACAAAAGGAACAGACAGTCCATGACTGTGAACAGTTCGCCCCCCTCACGGAAACGGTGCGTCCCTCGCACGAAAGAGATGTCCAGCGAGGAGGGGAGGGGAGGAGGGAGGGAGGGGAGGTGGGGGTTCAGGAGGGTGGGTGTGGGGCAGGCAAGGGGCAGGCAATGGAGCAAAGGGCCTGGAGCATGGTACCAGGGTGGAGTGGATGGAGGAGCCTGAGCAGGAGGGGAGCCAGATGTCGTTCCAGAGGGCCAGACAGGGATAGCGGCCCCATGGTGGAGTCACACGATTGGGAGAAGCCATGGTGGAGGAGGCCACGACAACACCAGGGGGGGCCGAATGGCCCAGGAGACTGATACGCATGGATGAGGAGCCCAAGCGGGAGCAGCGCGGCCGCAGGGACCAGGGTGAAGCCGAGGAAGAAGGAGTAGGGGAATAGAAGGAACGACAGGTCTAGAGGAGGCGGGAGAGGGGAGGGTTGGGAGGGAACACAGAGAAGAGTCAGGGCTTGGCGGAGACCAGCGGAGGAGGGAAACAGGAGGGGTCAGGGGATGGGCGCGGTTACCAGGGGAGAAACCGGAGGATCCGGGCAGGGTGGACAAGAACAAGCTGAGGAGAAAAGAAGGAAACAGGGAGGGTACAGCGAATTTCCTCTCAAACCAGTCTATAAGGGTTCCATGAACTCCTCTCTATATTTCCCAGAAACAAAAGGCAGCTCACCCTCCCAGTGGCAGAAGTGTAGACAAGCGTTTTCATCCAAGCCCTCAAATCTCCTGGTATGAGGTCCACAGATGCCCGGTGTTGCCCGGCTCACACACGTAGTCCAGTCGGTTATAGGCTGGGGCCTCTGTGGCGGGGCCATCTAGCTCCGTGCTGGCGGGATGGTGGCTGGCTGGTCTCTGGTTCAGGGGTGCGGGCTGGAGGATATCTCTTCGGCGGAGCGGGTGGTAAATGGGGATCCATTTTTCTCCAGGGCACACACTCGCAACGAAAGCGGCGAAATCCTCTCTGGGAACGTTTAGCTGGGAGGCGTGCCTTACACCGCTCACTCAGGCCAGCATAGTTAGAATGCACCAGAAGCTGGCCGGTCAGGGAGATCCATTAAGACACGCATGAGATCAAAAAAGTCCCCTGGTATGGTCCTCGAGCGAACGGTACAGTTGCTCCAGGCACAGGAGGTTGGACGGCTGGGACATCCATTCCAAGGGGGGAAAACAAAAAACCAAAAAGAAAAAACACCGCCTAAACTGTTTGGCTTTTTTGGTCCACTATTCTGTTATGGGTGCTGGTGTGTTTATCAAGGCGCACACGATGAAAGGATATAACCAAAAAAGAAACAAAAAGGTTTTTAATGATCCACGGGAGAGAAAAAGGGAACATCCAATTGTAAATAACATTAACACCCAACAATCAACGTAAACCTCAACAATAGCGGACCAGGAGGAAATAAACAAACAGGACTTTTAAACACCAGGAAAAGTAAATCAGAGGAGGGGAAACAGTGTGGGGAGTAATCAATTAACAAAACGAGGAACGTAAACAAAACCAAATAGGGCTAACACACAAAGAGGAACAGAAAGTCCATGACTGTGGAAGGTTTGTAGTTGGTAGTCTTCCTGAACACAGACACACACTTGGGTCCTGACATCAAGCATTTGCCATGTATGTACAAATAAACAGCAGCATTAGCAACCAATAGCATCCAGTGTGGTTTCAGCTTTCAAACTTCCTCTAAATTGTGCTTACATCCAGTCTTAAGTGTGTGTAAAGACATTCTGAGAAAGACAGAGTAAAAGTTACATTAATGTGTCATCTGTATAACAAAAAATGTCTCTAATGATGCTTGATGTTGGTCGTCATCTGGCGTGGTTGTGTTCATCACCACAGAAACTGTTTCAGGTAGGCTACATGATGTTTTAAGAGTTTAGTGAAGATTGCACAAACATTTGTTTTGTTGACCCTAAAAGCAGTTTGATTTTAAATTATATTGAAGTACAACCTAATTATACTATCAATTATAAATGACTGTAGTTGTGAATAACAGATACATGCTTGTTTAAGGTTAACTAAGTTTGATATTTTATACAGTAGGTGAAGAAGTGAATGTAGTTTGGTGAGGAGTCGGTAATACGTAGTGTCTTTTGGTTCAACCAGCATAAAATCCTCCTGTCAGCAGCATTATATGGAAACACCGAAGAGCACTGGACTTGTTGTAAAAGTGATTGAAATTGGGAGTCTTGATGATGGTTTTTCACCCTAATCTGGGATTCAGAGGCATCAATCGTGAGAGAAAACTGGAGAAATCAATATAACTAAATTAACTTTCGAACATAAGGGGCCCTTCACACCACCTCGACCACAACAGTATAACGCAGGAACAGAGATTCAACTTGGAGTGTTGGGGAGAGGATATGATAATAATTCATTAAATAAACTGTAAAACATTATATCTTTTATTATGATGTTTTTACAACATATACTACAGCTAATTGAACTATTAACAATCTTTGTCGTGTGTAAAATACATTTTCATATATGTTAATAATGTTTTAGGTAATTGTATAATAATAAAACAACTATAGTATGCTAACAAAAAGTTAGCAAGATATAATCTGGTGTTTTCACATGCCTGGTTTGTTGTAACATGTTAAAATACTAGGAGATGTGCTAATCATTCTGTGCAATTGCGTGGTATTGTACTGAGTAATTATGTCACAGTATTGTGGCCAGTTACTATGGTACTCTGGATGGTATCAGATTGTGAGGTACCATGGGTTACTGTGATATATACCATGGTGCTGATAGTACTTCCAAGAATACCATGGTTACATGCCCCAAAACATGATAATACTATGATGCTTTCTGGGATGTAAGGTATGATTTGTATCAAAATACTAATGATAGTAACAGTTGGATATCATCATTGAAGTATTTCTTTTGTTTCTTCTTTCACAGCACGGGTCCCCAAAAACCCTGAGATAAAAATAGAGAAGAACTGGAAATAACCCTAATGATGTGTAATTTAATATGCGAGAATACAGAGAAATATCATCTGGAAGAATTCTCGATGGGAGAAAACATGAAGGGCACAACCCTACAATCACGATAAGGAGAGAACTTATCATCAGCTGAAAAAAAAGGAAATCCAGATGTCTTCTAAACATGCACACTCAAGAATGCAGTGAGTGAGGATGCACCAGTGATCCGGTCTATGAGAGAGATCTGGTGTTGAGAGGTAAGATTTAATTCAACAATAAAGAGGGAACATCTCTGAGATGATTTATTTTTTATGTTTAGGTGTTGCTGTGGTTAGGTGGTTTGCTCTTTTCTCCATCTTCAGAGTTGTAATTTACATTCAACAAGTAATTTATATTCATGCTTAGAATACTCTGAATGGTGTTACTGTCATTAGAATTAAATTAAGGTATTAAAATGTAAATTAAAGTGTAATACTATTAGACAGCACAAAAAACTTGAACTTTTCAGCCACGTTAACCATTGGTGAAAAAATAAGTTTCTTGGGGTGTTCTCGGAAATGTAATTGGTTTGAAAATTTGAAATTTTAATTGAAATGTTAAAACCCTCAGATGCTCTCTTCCACAAGGGACTATATTGCATATATATTATTATGATTATTATATGTTATTATTATTATTATTATTACTGGAGAAGACACTAAAGTTTAAATCAATTTAGAGAGGGAGATTGAGCTCTGCCTGCATCAACCGGGTATGGTTTATTTTCCTCCTGCATTATGCAGTGGTGGCTCTTTATGGTGATGGTAGTCTTTGATGGTAGTCTTGCGTGTTTGTACCAGACCTTGACATTGAATATTTGCCATGAAACTTACATAAGTAGCAGCAATAAATGCTTGAAACACTTAGTGAAAGCACAACTAAATGACGCCAGCCCCCGCATGTTGTGGTTCTGTTTCTTCTGAACTTCCTCTGGTTGTTATATATATATATATATATATATATAATATATATATATATATATATATATATTGAATATTATTATTATCTACTGACTATGAAAGTGTTTTTTTTAAGGGTAATTCACGCCAAAAATGTAAAATTCTGTCATTAAGAGTGGTGTGGCTTTACTGGACTATATACTATATGCTTAAAATATCCAGGTTTTGGGTCTTTGTGTTTCCCTTGTTTCATTACTTGATAATCGGATAATGAACAAAAAGTAGTTTTATAGCTTCATACATTTGCGGCTGAACCTCTGATATCACATGCTCTGTTTTACCGATGTCCTTGCTACGTTTCTGGACCTTGCTGTCTATGCAGGGTCAGAGAGCTCTCGGATTTCATCAAAAATATCTTTAATTCGTGTTCTGAAGATGAACAAGGATCTTAGAGGTTTGAGCATAAGATCTTCGAGCATAAGACTAATTAATGACAGAATTTTCCATTTGTAGGTGAAACATCCCTTTAAAAAACACTAGATTCTAATCGACTGAAATGTGTGCGGTTGTGAAATAGTTTAATTAGCTTAACTTTTTGTTTGTGTTTTCATTGATTTATGGGGGATTATTCAGTTGGATTGTTCATCGTTTCCATCAGCATGGTTTTTATCATCCTTGTCCGTTGATACCACCTTGTTGTCACGGTAAGACTACTGTTGTATTTTATCTTTTAAAACATTTAAAATGTATTTCTTCCATCTGTGCTTACTGCTTACCCTTTGGTTAAACTTTCAAACATCTGAGTCACCTCAGAAGAAAAGGAAAGAGAATGTGGATTATGAAGACAGTTTTTCTGTTGTTAGAAATACACACACACTATATGAAATATTTACCTAAAAATTGGGAATCTGTATTAATAAAAGAAATAGGGTCATAATGATTAAACTTTAACTGTAACTGACTGGTCACTGTTGTTCTCAAAGATTATTGTGACTTGCTGTGCAACGGTGAGACACAAGACTTCCAGAGTTAAGTTTATGTTTCTCTTAATTCCTTTGTGAAAGTATTAAGGTATAATATCACAGACAAATCAAAATAGATTTCAACTTCAGCTATGTTTGAAAATGTACATTAAATTACTAGCATTTTCCTGTTTTTCCCCTCCCTCAGGAAATGACGGTGGAGGTCTAAATCCCGCTTTTACTGAAGCAACTGGAGCTCTTAACTATCTGTGCCTTCATAGAACTTGGACTGTTGCTTTTTGACCTCTGTGTCTGCTGGATCATGCTTTTTATTTCAACAGAGGGACAAGATGAGAATCTCCTCTGCTTTAATTTTTCGTTTGGGCCAAGACGGTGGGGAGAGTAGGAAAGTACTGAGAAGAGGAGAGAGACTGGAAATACATTCTACCATCTGCAGCAAATCCACCTATGTTGGAACTTTGTGGATTTAAGTTATGTGGACTGTGGTTGGGGTTTGCTGTGTGCCATCTCAAAATGAAAGTGTGAGCTAGATAGGAAGATCATAGACAAGTATCTGGACTGTAGGGGGCGTGTGGTGGCAGTTGGGTTTTTCTTCTGGTTTTGGATTGAGGGTATATTTACAGACAATGAATTAATGCTGTGTTTTTTTGCTAAGCTAATTCTTGTTGTAGAACAAAATCACTTTAGCAAAGTTTGTACTCTTTTTCTGCTCATTTGGATGAATAATGATAATTGTCAATAAATCTATTGTCATTTAAATATTGTTCACTTAAAAAATTATTTAACAACAAAACTCTCAAGAAATAGATGTAATTTATCCATTTTCATGTTGCTCCTTAATCTACAAATAAAATAAAATAATAACAAATAATTAACAAGCTGTCGTGATCGGTTAACTGATGGTCAAAGCTCCAGGTAAAACGGAAACACATACAGTATAGGAAAGGGTGTTTTGCATCATCTCCTGTTTTAAGTAAAAACAAATCAAATGCACCTTGCCCCAGTTAATCTACCTGTAAATCATCAGTGAGTGTGTGTAGTGAATGACGTAAACTTTATGAATGAAAAGAGCGCAAATCAAACACCACTTGGTGTTGACACTCTATTGCTATCTCTCAGAAATCAGGGGGGAAAAGGGCTTTTTTTTTGGCAAGGACGTAGGTATAATATTACCCTAAATCATTCACATTCTACTATTTGTGTATATATAAAAGGCAATGATTTAAACCTTATAGGCTACAATATGATGCCGAATGAATAAGCACAGCGCGATTGCCAATCAAACAGCCGCGTTGCCATCTCTGCTGCGTGTCCGTCTCTCAAAAAATCAAACCAGCTCTCTGTCAAGATTAGGCTAATAATCAACTTAAATACAGATACATTTTCTACTTGGCCTACATGTTTGCTTCCTTAACTTTTGCTGGTTTTATGCGTGGGCACATTTGTTTAGTGTTTAAGTTCAAAAAAGACTTGTTTAAATAGTTCTGCATAATGACATGTTAGCCTGGAATTCATTCACTAAATCTTCCTATTTGTATGATAAATTTATTTTTAGAAATTATTTATTTTATAAATTAATAACACTAAATATTACAAAAATAAAAAATACAAATACCAAAAACATTTCTCCATACTCTCCCCTCAGGTTTTCTTCCCAATAGTTTTCCAGACCTACAAATTACTTAAGTGAAATACTTTTTTAAAACTCCACAGGAACCAGTGAGCCAAAGGAATTTATGTTGTTTTACATAATCCTTTAAAATTACAATGCAGTAACAAGTGTGTGAAGCTAAATGATTTTATGAATGAAATAAGCGATAAATAGAATAGCAGTGTTGCAGTTGCCTTTTTTCATGCATTTCCTGGAAATGACTTATATCAATTTCCATATTTCCAAATTGTGTAGAAACCCTTACTGTTTTAATTTAGATACTTAAATATCTATTTATTGGATCACCAAAGGTCCCCAAGCTGGGACTCGAACTCATGTTGCTCGAAGCACAACCACACTACATCTCGAAGCACGGCCTATACGAGGAAATCAGCTCAGAAGTGTTAGATAGAAGTTATAAACATAAAATAATATACTGTATATATATCTATACATATTATATATATATATATATATATATATATATAGATATATATATATTTTATTTTAAACACTGCATATTTGTTCAATGATAACTACGGAAAAAAAGATAGGCTATAAAACCATAAACATAACGGTCTTATCAAATACTGTGTACGAAGTTATGGTTTTAAGCACTGCCACTTCACTCTGGTTTTATCGAATAAAGATACAGATATGAATAATTTTGTGGATTGATACAGATACAAATACTGGCTTCATGCACACCCTAGTAATACCGTCACAACACTTTTCACAAGGCTAGTGTAGTTGTTTTTATTTTATTTTGTTTGTCTGTGGACTGGAACTTACACTTTTGTTTCTTTTTTACAGACCAGGTCTCTACACGATTGAATATAAAATCTAAACTAATTACCACCTGTTGGATTCATTATCACAACTAACCTGATTACTTTGATCGTTCGTTTTAATCTAAAAACGCTCCTGTGGCTTGCGTGCAGCACATAAAATAGCCATCCGTTAGCCCGTTAGCTTCCTGTCATTCGCTTTTCCATAAGACGGGGAAGTTGTGGCCTAAGGTTAGATAGTTTGACTCCTAACCCTAAGGTTGTGGGTTGAGTCTCGGGCGGATACCCCAACTGAGGTTCGCCCCTGAGCAGGGACAAACCCCCAATACTCCCTGGGCGCCGCAAGGCATAAATGGTTGTCCACTGCTCCGGGTGTGTGGTCTGGTGTGGTGTGACACTTTGGATGGGTTTTTAAATGCAAAGCATGAACTCTGAGTATGGGTCACCATATTGGCTGTTATGTCACGTAACTTTAAAAAAAAAAAAAAATTCTAATTGCGGTCTATATACTGTTTTCTTTTTTTATCGCTCTGTTTATTTTCTCTCTCACTCCGTTTTTCATAACGTTCACAAACAAACAAAGGTATGTCAGGAATCATTCATCAATACAATGAGTAAGGCTTCTTCTCCTGCTATTGTTGTTTTCACAGACTTGCCACATTGTACTTGTTTATCTCTTCGCTGTCGGCGGGCGCAGGGATTCACATGTGATAAATTGCAGGGGAACATAAGTTAGGCTGACAGAGAAGATTTTAAAACTCTAGAGACACGCATCCCAAACTTTAATTGAGGATAGTAAGAATGTGAGTGCTGTAGAGGGTTGAATGCGATGCGACTAGCTCAGGAAGATCCTGTACATTGTTCCAGGTTCCTGTTACAGGAGCACTCTGCAGCAGGCCGGACTGGGTGGACTGTGAGGCGGAACTAAGTCGCGGGTCAAAAACACCGGCTCTTCTGTTCCCAATAAAATCATTCAAACAGGTTCTCCCCACTTCAGTGACACACCCACTGAGGAAAAACCTGATCAAAGTGCTTAGTTATTGGCGATTCTATTGTTTCAGAACATGAAAGTAGAGACATTAAGCCACCATAGTCCAATGTTTACTGGGAGACAGGGAGCGGCCTGACATCGTGGGTAAATTAAAAGTGCTGGCCTAAGGCTAAAGTAAATTTCAGTAAGATTGTTATTCACACGGCGCTATGATGTTTGACTTCACGATTCGAACAATCACTAACCAATAATGTTAAAGAGGTGTGTTGAACTTGCAAGGGTACGATGTCAGACACTGTAATATGCTTGGTCCCCTCCCTGCTTCCGGTCACTCAAGAGATACATAGCAGACTGTCGTCACTCAATGGCTGGACTATCGTAAGTGGTGCCAGCAGAAGACAGAAAAGAATAACATGTTTCATAGACAGTTCGGATGAGTTTTTGGGGCAGACCTGACTGTGTGTAAAGAGATGGTCTTTATCCCTTCCAGGGGTGGTGGCCGCTCTTCTCTCTAGAAATATGGCACATAGTCTTAGAGTTTGTACTTGACTAACTTGGGCCCAGGTCAGTAAGCAGGACAGGACTGGCTAAAACCGACCGTCTGCATAGCCGCCTCAAGCCACAGAGATCAGGTAATTCTCAAGCACATAGACCGACTTTTTCACCTTGAGATCACAATACAGAGACTGTCTGTTCCCTGAACTAGAAAATTACAAAAACAACGTTCCAAACCCATTTAGAGAAGTAACAATTTAATTGATGTTTCAAACAAATCAAAAAAATGCATATAATACAGAGAAACAAATTATATAAGCTGGCTTCTTGAATATCAGGTCACTTTCTACGGAAAAACAAACACTTTTGTAAATGGTATGATCCACTGATCATTACCAGATGTGCTTCTGTTGACCGAAAACCTGGCTAAAACCAGATGATTACATTATTTTTAAAAAGAGTTATACACCCCAAGATTACTGTAGTAAACATGAGTCACGTCCAAAGGGTAAAGGGGAGTGGGTGTTGCTGCAATTTATAGCAATATTTTCAGTATTCTTGCGGGCGGGCTTCAAGTATAACTTTTTGAAGTAATGGGGCTTCATATAACCTTATCCAGAGTGTGGACGCGTCAGCTGCTCCTCCATGATTATCATCGGCACCCCGTACTAAATCGCCGCCCCTTCACCAGGGCTCCCGACAGTAAGTGGGTATAGTGAAGATGAGGAGGGAGCCGCTGGATGAGTCAGGGCTGGTGCGTGTGGGATTGGGCACCACACTGAAGTAAATGTATCCTCATCACCACCATAGCTGATTGGTGCTGTTTTAAAAGCCCAACAACGCGCCTCTCCTTCCTCGGGGCCTTAATGAGTCCGGTCCTTCCCGTGGCATGCACAACTTGTGTCCTCGTGGGGGTACCAGGACAGGGTGTGTTGAAGTTACTCCCGCGCCACCAGAGAGACGTGACATGACGGGAACCCCACTTAGACTTGAATCTGGACAGGGAACCATTCGGCCCCCGAGCCATGGGGGGGTGGTTAAACACCGGCCGTCCGGTCCAGGATGCTGGGCCATCCATCCCCTGCAAGCGGCCGCGGCCACGGAGAAGGATGCGGCGGCTAGAAGAAGCTGCTGCCTCTTGCAAACCCCATCGGACCGCACACCCGGAGCGGCTAGGGGAGCCCGTGACGGACGCCCGGACTACAGCCCTTACCTGTACCCTTCCTGACATGAACACTGCCCGACCCACGACGAACCCCGCAGCATGACGAGGGACACCAGATTCCCTGTTTTTGACACTCTTCCCCTTTGGGACTTCTTTATTTCCCTCTTTTTTTGGTTTATTTTCTGTTAATAAAAAAAAGCCTCATCCGAGGCCTGACGCCATGCCCACTGTGGTCTGTCCTTTGTGCCTCCTACATAAGAGAAACAAGTGTGTAATGATAAATCACCTGTGATGTTTTGTACTGGCTACTGTATACAGGCCACCAGGGCACCATACAGACTTTATTAAAGAATTTTGCGTGATTTTTCTATCCGAGTTAGTGGTGGCTGCAGATAAACACCTAATTTTTGGTGATTTTAATATCCATGCTGATAATGAAAAAATATGTATTGGGATCAGCATTTCTAGACATTCTGAAACTCCTACTGGGTTAGACAACACATGTCAGGTGCCTACTAGTTGTCGAAATGTCATACTCATAGATTTAATACTGTCACATGGAATTGCTGTAAATAGTGTTGAAATTCTGCAGCAAAGCGAAGGATATATATTAGATGATTATCTAGTCTTGTGTAAACTCCATATCGCCAAAATTGTAAATTTTAACTTCTTGTTATAAGTATATAGGAACCATCACTTCTACGAGAAAAAGACCTGCTTTGTAAGCAACTTCCTGATTTATCTCAATCCTCAGCATACCCAATAGCTCAGAAAAAATCTTGATGAATGTAACAGAAAAACTATGGACTCTCTCTTTTCTAGCATTTTTGTATACCGGGTTGCTCCTTTAATGCTTAAGGAAGATTAAGGAAAACACTTTGACACCTTGGTATAATGAGCACGCTAACACCTATAAGAGAAAGCAGCCTTGAAAATGGAGCGAACGCCAAAGAAAAACAAAATTAGAGGTATTTTCTTTATTGCATCGTATGGGGGAAAGTAACCTATTATACAGAAAAGACTGAAAAACTGCTAGGCCTGATTACTTTTCGCCTCTTTTAGAAGAAAATAAACATAACCCAAGGTATTTATTCAATACAGTGGCTAAATTAACAAAAAATAAAGCATCAACAGGTGCTGACATTTCACAACAGCACAGCAGTAATGACTTTATGAATTACTTTAAGTACCACGATTAATACTATTATGCTGCATTCACACCCAAATGCGAATAGGAGCTGGCCAATTCACGCTCACCACCTTCCAGTTAGTTTTGCCGCTTGAATATTTTTGAATGTGCATCTCAGGCATCTAGAGTTAAATATTCGCGCTTAAAAAGCAAGCGCTTGAAGCTGAATTGACGCTACGGCCCCGAGGCGGAAACCCGCTTCTTGTGGAGGGGGAAAGTGCTAGGCGGTTGTCTATCTGGTAAGTTCTGGCTGATGTTGATCGAAGCAGTCATCGAGGAGTTACCGCTTTGTATTTGCTCTTGCTAAAAGTAGCTGTATATTAGGGGGAAAAAAAGTTGTAAAAAATCGATAACGTGTAATGCGGACTCAAAAGGGAAATGTGTATTTACAAACTTACCAGGGTGCCCAATCTCCTCCACCGACCACTCTTCCAAGCAAGGTCCTTTTTATTCCTGTCTCTGTTAGAAATATGCAACTTGTGTAATATTGCTCCAGGTGACTGCTCACTGACAATATCAGTTGTTCATCCATGTTGAATGAGTGACTCCACGTGGGCAAGCCGGCTCGCGGATTGGTTAAAGCGGCGCCGAATTGATGCTAAGCTTAAAATTTTCAACTCGCCAGACGCTCAATTCGTCATCAATCAAGGCTAATGAGGCTTATTTCTGCGTCTACCGCGCCGCGCTAAACGCTCATTCGCGGCCGCGGAGACCTCCAGGCACACGGAAACGCTTTTCTCACATTTTCATTGATCTAACATTGAAATCATTCGCATCAGACGCTTATTCACGCTTGGTGTGAACGCAGCATTAGAGAATAAAATTGTAACCATGGCAGTGGTCAGCTACAGTATCGCGATCAGCTATAGTATTATAGTATGTAAGCTATAGCTAGCAGCTATAAGATCCCCTGAGGAACAATTCCACTTTTATTCTCTTACTATAGGAGAGGGAACAATTGCATAAACTCTATTAAATCATTTTCTCCAAACCAACAAATACGTCTGTTAGACCTTATTCCATCTAAGCTCTATGATATCTGGTGATTAAGCAGATATCATAGATTCCTCTTCTGACTATTATTAATTCGCCATTGTCATTAGGATCTGTTTCCAAAAACCTTCAAACCCGCTGTTATTGAGCCTCTCTATTAAAAAACCACAACTGGAACCCAAAGATTCGAACCACTTACAGATCGATCTTGAATCTCCCTTTTCTGTCCAAGATTACCAGGAAAATATAGTATTCTCTACAATTATATTCAAATTATATTATATCTGTGAGGGCTTCCAGTCAGAATTTGTAGACCATATCATATAATTGAGACCTGTTCTCATTAGAGTTATACAAATGACCCTGCTCTTATCATCTGATCGTGGTTGTATCTCTCTATTAGTGCTACTGGATCTCAGCGCTGTCTGTTCCGACACTATCAACCACAACATTTCTTTGAATAGACCAGAAACGTTGATTGTCATCAGGTTGACGTGCATTAGCATGGATCAAATCTCAACTAAAGCGGGAATGCTATTTTTGGTAAACTTCAGGACTCCAAAATGTTAAAGTGGTCATGTGTCATAACCAAGGTCTATTTTGGTGCAAATCCGCTATTGGCATTTTGAATAATGATCGAAAATATCCGCACTGCTGGTAGTGGAAGACTACCACAATACCTAATACTTGCAGTTCTGTTTGATCTTGGGTTTGTCTATGATGCTTACCGCGGTGAGATCGTGTTGTGTCATCTCCCAGAAGCAGTTTCAGGTATTATGTTTTTAACGATTTAAAGTTTTATCCAAAGGTGACGAGTTTAGTATAAATGATATTCTACGTGCAGTCATGTAGCCTAATTTACATGACTGCAGTGTATGGCAGACATTTGTTTTTTAAATTTTGACTAACAAAAATATTTGGGTTCTCCCAATTTTATTATTTTTTTTATTAATACGGTTGAAGAGGTGAAGAAGCAGAGGGTGATTGAAGTTCTTTTCGTCCGACAAAAGTTGTTTCCTCCTGACAGCCGCATTCTATAGAACAGAACACCAGCCAGTGTAGCTGTTGTACAGGTGAGTGAAGGGGATGTTGCTAGTGGATTTTGTAGATCCTAGATCAGAAGATTCAAAGACTCTTTATATAGAAAACTGGACAAATCCCTATATAACAAATTTAAATGTCAAACAAAATTGGACTTTATACCAATGACATCCCACTATAAAAGGCAGAGACAAATTCAACTTGGAAGTTTTGGGTGAGTGGATATTGATTATTAAAAATGCTTCAAAGCCTACTACTTGACCTACCTGCAAGCTACCAGCAAAAAACAATGCTTAAATGCACCTATAGGGCAAAAGCTGCTTTAAGCGCAAAAAGGATGGTCACACCAAATGTTGATTTAATTTAGTTAATATAAGTTAATTGATAAAAGCGTAGTTTTCAGGTAGCTTTGCAGGTAGGTTTCTTGAAGCATCTTGAAGACATTGCCACAGTTCTTCTGGATTGAGTCTGTCTCAGTTTGTTCTGTTTCTTCATATCATTCCATACAGACTGATGATGATGAGATTTTTAAAGTTACTGGCAAAATTAATGTTTGGAAATGTACATTGATATTTCCTACTGACACACTACGGCAAAAGATAGAAATAACTGATATAAAACCATTTGAAGATAATAGTGGCCTACAGATGCTCTCAAAATTATTCAGTCCCCACAGAGACTGCAGTACTTTACAAATAAAAGTTTTTTCTGAAGATCAAGGATTTAATAAATATTGCATCTACAACAGTTTACTGGCATATTAAAAGTGATAATGTTAATATATAATGCAATGTTTTTGAGTTATAGGATTTTTTTAATAACACAGCTATGTCATAATTGTTCAACCCCTATTCAACGTTACTGAGCTCAACAGAGCTCTCACAAAATCTATAGAGGAAAAATTAGTTTTATTATATTAGAAAGTCTAAGGCTACATTGACATTAAAAGTTCCTAGAGACACAGCTGGGAGCCTAATTCCTCACTTTTTTATTATTTTTTATACAATTACCAAAAACAAAAAATGCCTCTAACACTAGCTTGCCCTATTCTTTTTCTATTCTATATATTATATAATTATATATATTAATTATTATGTATTTTA
>NC_056597.1:25410095-25429599 GCF_018340385.1 Cyprinus carpio | reverse complement strand
AACAATGGCATAAACTTATTAAAATCATCTAAACCCACAACACTAGGTAGTTAGACATCCATATAGCTACTATGTATGCTGGTGATTACGATATCGATAGTGATCCTTCGACTATTCATAATTCGTCATTTGTTCATTAGGATCTGTTTCAACACCTTTCACAACACTGGTGTTATGAGACTCTCATTAAAACCACAACTGGACCCCAAACGATCAGTAAATTACAAGCGTCGATTGAATCTCCCTTTTCTGTCAAAGCTACTAGAACATATAGTATATTCTCACAATTTTATCAATGATATAATATCTGGAGGATCAGTCCGAATTTAGACCATATCATAGTACTGAGACTGTTTCATTAGAGTTATAAATGGACCTGCTCATCATGAGTGTGGGTATCTCTCTATTAGTGCTACTGGATCTTGGCGCTGTGTTACGACACTATAAACCACAAAATTCTTTGAATAGACTAGAAAACGTGGTGTACCAGTTGAAGTGGCATTAGCATGGATCAAACTCAACTAATAGGGAATGCTAATTTTTGGTAACTTTCAGGACTAAAAACATAATGGTTAAAGGGGTCCATGTGTCATACCCCACTGTATATTTTGGTGCAAACTCTGCATGGCATCTTTGAAATAATGATCGAAAATATCCGCACTGCTGTTTAGTGGAAGACTAGCACAATACCTCATACTTGCAGTTTCTGTTTGCATCTTGGGTTTTGTCTCTATGATGCTTACCAGAGGTGAGATCTGTGTTGTGTTCATGCCACAGAAGCAGTTTCAGGTATTATGTTTTAACGAATTTAAAGTTCTATCAAAGTTGAACGAGTTTAGTTATAAATGATATTCTAGTGCAGTATTGTAGCCTAATTTACATGATCAGTGTATGGCCGACATTTGTTTATTATAATTTTGCCTAACAAAATATTTTGGTTTCTCCCATAGTTATTATTCTTTTATAAAAGGTGAAAGATGTGTGAAGAAAGCAGAGTGGTGATGAAGGTTCACTTCGTCCCAGACCAAAAGTTGTTCCTCCTGTCAGCAGCATTATATAGAAAACAGAACCAGCAGTGTAGCTGTTGTAAAGTGACTTTGTAAATGGGAGGTGATGATGGCTTTGTCGGTCCTGAATCAGGAGAGATTCAAAAGACTCTTTATGAGAAAACGGGGACAACCACTATAACAAATTTGCAGAAATGTCAAACAAAGTGGACTTTATACCATTGACATACAATATAAAGACGCAGGAAACAAAAATTCACCTTGGAAGTTTTGGGTAGTTTTGGTGGAGGGGACATTGCTATAAAATACTTTTAAAGTTTATTTTCTTGATTCCACCTGCAAAGCTACCAGCAAAACAATGCGCAAATGCACCCATAGGGCAAAAGATGCTTTAAACGCACAAGGATGGTCACAACCAAATGTTGATTTAATTTAGTTAATGTAAGTACTGATAAAGCGTGAGTTTTTCAGGTAGCTTTTGCAGGTAGGTTTCTTGAAGCATACTGGAAGACATTGCCACAGTTCTTCTGGATTGAGTCTGTCTCAGTTGGTTAGGTTTCTCATATCATTCCATACAGACAGATGATGATGAGATTTTTTTTTTAAAGCTACTGGCAAAATTAATGTTTGGAAATGTACATTGATATTTCCTACTGGACACACTACGGCAAAAAGTAGAAAATAAATGATATAAAACCAGTTTGAAGATAATAGTGGCTATACAGATGCCGTCTCAAAATTATGTTCAGGCCCCCAGAGGACTGTACAGAATTTACAAATAAAAGTTTTTCTGAAGATCAAGGATTTTATAAAGCTTTCTCTACCACAGTTAGGCATATAAAGTGGGAATTGTACTATGATAATGCACTGTGTGCAGTTAATAGGATTTTTAATACACAGCTATGTCGTAATTGTTCAACCCTATTCAAAGGTAATGTGTTGTAGTACTTTTTCGGGTGTAGGGAAACAAACTTGTATTAAAAAAAAACAATAAGCTGGGACGTTAACATACCATACATTTAGCTCTTGCATGTGCTAAGTTGAGTAGAAATATGGCAAAGGTCAACAGAGAGCTCGACACAAAATCTATGAGAGGAAAAACTAGTTTCCTTATTATATTAGACAAGTCGAAGGCTACATTGACATTAAAAGTTCATGAGAGACCCAGCTGGGGAGCCTAATTCCTCACTTTTTTAATTTTGTAGTATACACGTACCAAAAAAAACAAAAAAACAAAACAAAAACAAAAACAGGCTTTAACACTAGACTTGCTCTATTCTTTGTCATAGTCTCGTATATTATATAATTATATTATTAGAATTATTCTAGAGGTATCTCTAATTTTAAAAAACCTCTGTATGCTTTGTCACTGCATTAAGCGAACTGAGACTTGTTATCGCACTGTGTGCATCATTGCTTTCTTTTTTGTTTTCGATTTTAATTGCTGCCTATTGGTCCGCATTTGTGTAAGTCGCTTTAGGATATAGCAAGATTCCTGCATAAATGATGTTAATGTAAGTATCCATAAGGTCTTATGGAGTGATGTGACACAAACTGAACTTTTTGGACCTCTGTTATGGATCAGCGGGAAACCCTTTTCTTTTTTTTTTCTTGAACAGAACAGCTATCAGCAAACTGGCCTATACCCCAAATTATAATAATATAATATAATATATATAATATAATATAAATAGATAATATAAGATAATACTAATTATATAAAGAATATAATATATATAATATAAGATAATAATATCCAAAACCAGTGTTTGTATAGTAAGCCATAACTCTATTAAACAGTCTTCTATCAGCCAAAGAGCTTCTCAAGAAGCCAGAGAAGAGCAGAAGCCGGAGACCAAGTGATGAGAAAAACGTCAGGCAGAGTATTATTGCATATCTTCTTTATGCGTATGGTTCAATGCTAAGACTTTGTTGCACAAATCTCTTCACACAACAACATCACATAAACCTTAACTCTCCATAAACATTCCCTCTTAGTTCTGTATTCCCATGAAGAATAACAGCCCTTTGAAAACCACACAGCCATAAGACTAAACAACAATGGAAACATGACACATATAACAAAACCAAAATTAAAATATAAAATGACCAATCAATAAGTGAATCAATGAAATGAGGATATATAAATGGCTATGACATTATAAAAAATGACTATATAGATTAAACATGTAGATGTAAAAAATAAATGACTATAAATGGATGAATAAATGATAGAGAAAGTTTAAACAAAGAACAGAAAATGTATGGTTAGCTATCTTGAAAACAAAAACAAAGTTTGCGTCCTAGAGTCTTCCGAAGGAGGACCGTTATTTTTTTTCTTGATGTTTTCTTGACCCCTCCCAAAAAGACGTGTGGGATAGAGCATTAGTTATATTATGATTCTTAATTTTTTTTTTTTGAGACTTTCTCTGATGGAGTAAGGGAATTGGCTTGTGTTCCTTCATAGTATAAAATATGTATGAGTATTTAGGGCGTTTTACCTATCGTACATCGAAAGAGACTAGAAAACATAAAACAAACAACTATAGCCATCGTAGCAGCATGTGCTTCACTTCGAGTCTACAATCCGTCACACAGCATCGCAATTAAATAGGTTACAATGCTTTGGGAAACGAAACCAGAGGCATTCGATGAGGGGGGTCCAAAAAAAGGACAGAAATAAACCATTGCATCTAAAATGGGATGGTTTTGTGCTGCAAAAAATCTAAATATTAAAAAATAATATTATAATATTATAAGTGGGACACAGAGAACATCACTAAAAAAACACAAAAAAAACAAACAAAGGAACGTCATGCCCCCTTTATGGCGTATATAAGGGTATTGCGCAGAATTAAAATAAATTAAAATACTAATATTAAGAAATCTGGCCACTGATAGGATCTTGTGGATTATTCATCAGTGATTTTTATCTCAGTCTGTCTGTTTTCAACACTCCACAGACAAAGTGAAAGACTACATGCTGCATCAGGCACACAGTTCTGCTCATGATATTATGAAGCCTCACTGGAGCTCTCATAACTTGTTTTCGCTTTGACCTCTCGGTTCTGTATCTTGTTATTTAAAACAACAACAACAACAAAAAAAGGTGATTTATGTATGTTTTGGGAAGTAATGAAACACTTGGTTTGTCATAGATGAAGCTGTTTTCAACTGTGTTTGGGATCTGGTCTGGTGGAACATAGAGCTGGAATAATCCTCAGCCTGAACTCTTATTCATCTGGAAGATATCAAAGGGACAATATGTTCAAAAAAATTTGAACTATTCAGATCTTAAAATATTATCCCCAGTAGAAGTAGCGTTAAATATTTCAATCATTTAAAAACACATCTCAAGATTTTCATGGTTCTGTGATTAGGGCTAATAGTCACATGACATTTATTTTTGTTTCGTTGTAAAATTTCTTTATAATGTGCAAACTGGCCCAAAAAAAGAGAAAAAAAAAGATTTTGCTATTTCAATATTAATATTGTGATTTACAATGTAAACATGGTCATCTCAGCTTGAATCTATATCTGTATATCTATATAGTCTTTTAAGGAATTACGTATAAGTTCATTTTTATTTCAGTTGCGTTGCTCTATTTTAAATTTTACCATACAGTTAATAATGATTTATTAGCTTCCATCAAACTCATGAAACCCCACGGGTCGGGGAAACCCAGTAAAGTTGAAAATTGATCTCAGCTGATATCATGTTGACGGAATAAACTTATTTTTGGAAGTGTGGTCTCCTTAGAAAAAGCTGTGCCTTATGTGAAACATGGATTGTTAAGATCTGTTTACTAAAGTCTAATAGACTACAGGAACCTGTGGTAAAAGCCTTTGAAGGTCCTGGCAATGGCAGGTTACTTAAAGCAAATAACCCATCTTTGAGAAGATTCCTCTTTTTAAATTTTAGGTTTCATTGCATATTAATTTTCTAATGTATTATATATGACTTTATATTATTATAATCCTACTATTACATTGAATAAAAGCATCTGCTAATTAAATGAATAATGTAATTTTGTGGAGGGGATTGTCGGTTCGTGGACTTCTTTTTATTATTTTTAGCTCAAAGCTCAACAAAACATATGAGCGCTTCTGAGTTTGTCTCCCTTTTGTTTTTGAAAAAAACAATACAAACAACACATTTGCATAATTTAATATGTTCAAGAGGCGATTAAGAAGATATCTCTCACATTGTTTGGCTTTTTTGAGTGGGACCTACCAGTTTTGACATGCACAGATGATAGTGGAATAATTATCAGCAGCAGCAAGACAGGGCTACTCGGAACCTGCCTTAAAACTGTCCACCAATACCCAGAAATGCAGGGCTAAAGAGGTTGTGGTTATCGAGTGACCTGGGTCACCTTCACACTGTAGGGACATGTAAGACAAGAGCACATGAAATCAGTAACAACACAAGTCAATTATTAAAAAAACAAAACAAAACATCCATTTAAAAAGAAAATCTAAAAGCTTGCACCGTTGCATAAAGTATATAAAACACAAGTTAGTACATTAAAGCACATGAGAAGCCTGGAAAACAAGAGATGAACTACATGATACGTAACGCTGTGTTACTTTGCTCGTTGCTGGCAGGATTGCTTACACTGCACGAGTATGTTTTATTCTACTGAATGTGAGCAGATGTCAAGGCAGTTCTGGGTTGTTTTACTTATGGATGGATACTTGTCTTCTTTACCAGGATACAGTCAGATCGTACGGTTTCACAAAGTCACAGAAGAGTGTAGCGTTCTTATCTTTGCAGTTTATCGTCATTGTCAGCGTAGGGTTAGGAGCCTTGTGCTGTGACAGAAACGTGGTTACTTTCTACTACTGAAAACTAAAATAATTTATTGTGTTATTCTTGCATTTGTGTTGGAAGGGTACAAATACTTGTTTTCTTACCATCATAAACTTAATTTCCTCTTCACCACTGGTCTCTGTACCATCACTAGCATAAAAATGGCGATTTATATTTGCCGGTGTTCTTCAGACTACGTTTTGAAAATGTTAATGATCCATCTTCTTCAATTGTTAGGACCTGAGTGCTGTTCTTGATCTTCTCATTTTTCCTGTGAATCAAAGGCAATCACTAGAGAGATGGACCCATCTGATCTCATAAGGTCTGTCATTGTTTTTTGTTTTCAGCTTGATGGTGCAGGACGTTCCCTCTAGTAGATCTCTTCCACATATCTCTGAAACTATAAAAAAAAAAAAAAGATATTAGTATTTAATGAACTAACAGGGTTCATATGCACTATATGGGTTTACAATGAGGAATCTAAACAATCAATAAAAAGATATGAGTATTTCTCAGGATGGGTTCTTTTTTAAAGTAAGGGTCGTTTAGACTTTAACGTTAGACAAAAAAACTATTGAACAGTAAAAAAATATTCTGTTCTGCCATTATAGACCTATAATAAAGATATACAGATTTCAAGTTTTTTTTACAGTAACACACACCGACTCCTTTAAACAACAGGGGGCCTGTCATCAAACTGTATGGGGTAAGATAAGATTCACAATCGGGGACGAGGGGTGGCCTTTTGTACAGGCCTTGTATTTGGCAGAATTTAAAACAGTTTTTTAAAACTATAATGAAGCACATGAAATAATAAATCAACTAAGCCAAGTTATGGGTCCAATGGGAACATTAAACAAATGTGTAAAAATTACAGTACAACATATTTTCTTGACCTGACATCTATTAAAAAAAAAACTGTTCAGAAAATTACAGTAGTACAATGTTTAAATGCACCACTGCCTTAATTTTTTGTTCACCAATTTATTAAACATATGATACTGAAATTTCACAAAAAAAATACAGTATTTGGATTGAAAAGTGTCCAAAAAATGACTGTAATGCTGTTTTGCCTTAAAGAGGTATTTTTTTTTTTTTTACCTCACTGCCACTTAAAACATTATCTTAATGTTAAAAAATATGTTAGACATTTATTTATATAAATAACACTATATGCATGAGAACAAAAGTTATTTGGTTTATTATTCTTTTATTTTAATCACATTGTAACTTTTTATCTCAAAAAAACAAAATACTCAGGCCAACAGTAAAACCCCTCAAATTAAGTGAAAATAAGCTGTTTTACTTAAGTTTATTAAAATAGTTACACAAAATGAACTCATACCATAGAGCGCAGCAAAGCCAGAGAGGAAATAGAAATAAAAGACTGTATTGGCAGCTCATTGCTCTTCTGAAAACAGCAAATGTTCCCAGAAAAAAAACCTTTTCACCACCAGCGCTCGACGAGACAGAAATAACTTCCGTTCACAGACAGAACACGAGCACAGAAAGTTTTGCATTAAGGGGACTGTCGGTTATGCAGAATTCATCAAAGCTGTCAGTGGATAACGCAAAAAAAAAAAAAAAAAAAAAGCTGCAAACTCTTACTCATGCAGTGAAACTCATAACAACTGACACTGTTTTATGCCACACATCAGTTTGCACGCAGTGAATAGAGCCTCAGTTGAAAACTGTAATAACATAATATGGGTGAATTGAGTTTTAGCAACTCTCCGAGTGCGTGTTTGTGTTTGCGCTCTGGAGAGCATTGAACATTCCTAGTTCGTGTTTTTGTAGCATTGAGCAATGTAGCCAATCACAGACATATCTGTTGTTTTCTCAAACACCTCTGATTGCGATCCTCTCATTGTAAAAAACAGTGTATACACGATTTCAGCTTTGCAAAATCGCGATGAACTGAGTGACAGATTTTTATTGATTAAGGAACGCTATAGGCCAAACTGTTCATGTTCTAAAAATGGGTTGCAGGCTTGCAGCTTGCAGGAGGAAACGTTAGTGGTCGTGTGTCAAACTGCCACTGTATATTTTGGTGCAAATTCATGCTCATTTTAAATTTTTGCATGATGGAAAAATTACAAAATACAGTATTTTGTGTTTATTTCATTCACTGTAAATAATAATAATAATAATATATTTGAAGTTTTAAATAAAAAAGAAAATCAGCAATATTTATTTGCATATGTTTTAAAAGAAAATAGGTTTTTTTTTTTTTCTATATCAAAATGTAAAGTTCCATACATTGTGTGATTGGCCACTGAATTCCATTCAAAGCGAACAGAGCGCCCCCTGGGGGGAAATATCCGCATGCTCTTAGTGGAAGACCAGCACAACGAACTCATTTTTGCGGTTTCTGATTTTTGCGTCTGAATATAAAAGTGCATTAAAGTGTGTCGTTTGGGTAACCAAAAATCTCCCACGATGCTTGACGTTGGTCGCAGTCTGGGTTGTGTTCATCTCCACAGAAGCTGTTTCAGTTACATTATGTTTTAATTAACATTCGAAGATGGCGCAAGAGTTTAGTTATAAACGATATTCTAGTAGCATAATTTATATAACTGCAGTGCACGGCAGACATTTGCATATTGGATGCTGCTAACATACTCTCCCATATTTTATTAATAAGGCGAAGATTGTGAAGAACGCAGAGGGCGACGAAGTTCTTTTTCGTCCAGCCAGACATAGTTCCTCTGTCATGCAGCATCATATGGAAACACAGAAACCGTGGACCTGTTGTAAAGGTGATTGAATGCTGATGGAGGGCTGTTTCCATCTCGAATCAGAGGATTCAAAGGACATATCCCAACTCTTGATGAGGAAAACTGGAGAAATCACTATAACTAATTTAACTTTTGAACATAGTGGACTTTTTACCATTGACGTCAACAGTAAAGAGCAGGAACAAAGATTCAGCTTAACTGTTATGGGTGAGTGCATAATATGATTAATATGTTCTTAAAAATAATACTGTTAAAACGCTATTGTCACGATTCACAGGAGTGAGGAACGAGGAGGCAAAGGAGGGAATTACTATATCACAGTCTTTAATCAGTCATAGGAATCACAACACAACAAATCACACAGAGTGTAGAGATAGATGACATTTAACAGCAGATGCTAGAGACAAGGAAATACAGGGGCTTAAATAGAAAAACTAAACGAGATAATTAATAACACACCGCTGGAACTTGATGTAATAATGAAACAATGAGGACAGGAACAGAAGGACCAAAGAAGGGCAAGACAGGCACATGAGGAGCAAAACACACAGAACAGAGTCTGATGGCTTTATTATTAATAATATTATGCATCTTTTTAGTCATACATAAAAAAGTGCCATGATACAATAATGGTATTGCAATAGGCCTACACACCTAAAGATACACTTTAAGGAAATGTGCTTTTTTATTACTTATGATTGCAGAGGGAAAAAATGTTTTTATTGAACATTTATGGAGCAGCACATCTTGAATAATAATAATGAAAGAGTCTGTTTTGTTTTAAAACTTGTATGAGGTGGTGAGGAGGGCCTTTTACCCCACACACCCACATACTGACATAAATACTTTAGCTGAAGTTATATGTACAGTATGTTTTGCAACTTAATTCTGGTTCAAAACAATCACTTCAGCAATGTTTGTAAACTTTTCTGTTTATTTTGATAAATATTCTTTTCAATAAATATATTGTCATTCAAATTAATTAAAAAAATATAATTAACAAGACATGCCTCAAAATGTATAGTAATTCATATACAAGTAACATATAATTTTACCTATTCTCATTTACTACTTTCATGCTTTATTTATTAGGAGAAGAAGTGGAAAATGTATTTGGTGAAGTCGGTGCTACAGTGTCTTTTCGTCCAGCCAGAATAGATCCTTCTGTCATCAGCATTATATGGAAACACAGAAAACAGTGGACCTGTTTGTAAAAGCGATTAAAATGGGATGTTGATGATGGTGTTTTCATCCCAAATCAGAGATTCAAAGACATCACAACTCTTGATGAGAAAACTGGAAAAATCACTATAACTAATTTAACTGTTGAACATAGTGGACTTTATACCATCGACATCAACAGTAAAGAGCAGGAACAAAGATTCAACTTGGAAGTGTTGGGTGAGAGGATATTGATTATTACATTCATTAATATTAATACTGTAAAAACATTTGTATTACTATTATGGTTGTTTTGCTTTACCTCACATACAACAATTAAAACAAATTTTAATAACATTTACCTTACATATCCAAAGTACCTCCAAGAAAATGCCAAAGTACAAAAATCCAAAATACTGCCACAAAAAACACTCCAAAAAACACTACTATGATGGCACTTTTTTTTTTTTAAGTATTTGGCTTTGTTTTAAAGCACCATAGTATTACAAACATACATAATCATTGTACTATGGTATTGTCAGAACAATTTTCGAGGCTAATGTAGTTGCTTCATTTTGTTTTGTTTTGCATTTCTTTGGACTTGAAATGCATAAATTGTTTCATTGTTTCTCTCACAGAGCCAGTCCCCAAACCTGAGATATAAAATAGAGAGAACTAAAATATAGCCCTGATGTTGTGTATCTAAGATGTGAATAAAGTGGAACGATCATCTGGAAGAATTCTGCTGAACAAATACTGAAGGGCTCACAGCTGAGAAATCCAAAAAAAACTTAATTCTACACATGCACACTAGAGAACAGCGCAAGTCCAGAGACCAATGATCCGGTCTGTGAGAGAGATCTGTTTAAAGGCTAGACAGCCTTTACTAGTAATACAACATTATTCATTAGAGAGGAAATGTTTAGCAAAGAAATAAATCTCTAAATGGATGTGATTATTATCACCCTTTTCTGATTATAATTCCTCTTCATAAGAATATATTGTTTAATCTTTTAAAACATTTGAAATGTTTTCTAATATTTCTGTGCATTGCTTTTTCAAAACCCAAAAACAAACATTTATGAATAACATGAATGTCTTGAATATATGAATGAATATGAATAACATATGCAAATATTTTGTTTTTCCGGAGGAAACAGTATAAGAATCTCTCAATGGCACCAGAGCTTTGTTTTTGAATATATTTAAAAAATTTTAAACAAAATGTTCTGCTACATTTGACTTTTGACCAAGATTGGGTGAAGAGTAGATGATGTATTATTTTCTGTTAAATTTAGATACCAAGGCAATGGGATTGTTTTTTTGTTTTTATTTGTATTTCTTTTTTCTTTTCTTTTTTCTTGCATGAACTAATTAAATGGTAGGCCTATTGTAAATCATTTTAAATAAAATCCTCTGGCAAAAGTAAAATGTGTTAATATTTTTTAAAAGCATAAATTCAAATTCAGAAGGAGATTTAGAGTACCTCTTGGACAGCAACCAATCTGGCTTCAAAAGCGGCCACTCAACTGAGACTGCCCTGCTCTCGGTTACTGAACCCCTGCGACTGGCCAAGAGCAGCTTCAAAATCCTCAGTACAGAATCATCTTGCTGGACCTGTCTGATGCTTTTGACACCGTTAATCACCAGATTCTCCTGTCCACCCCTCAGAAAGATGGGCATCTCTGGAACCGCACTCCAGTGGTTTAAGTCCTACCTTTCTGATAGATCCTTCAGGGTGTCTTGGAGGGGTGAAGTTTTAGTAAAGTCACAACCAAACTTGCACTGGGGTTCCTCAAGGCTCAGTACTTGGGACCACTTCTCTTCTTCATCTACTATGAGTCCATTGAGGATCCTGTCATCAGAAGCATAGGCTTTTCTTATCACTGACTACGCTGATGAACACTCAAACTCTCACTTCTCATTCCAACCAGATGAACCAACAAGTAGTTGCTCGCATTTCAGGTCCTGCATGATTTGCCGTATACAACATTAGGGAAGATCAGAACCCTTCCTGTCAGAACAAGCCACACAAACTTCTTGTCCAAGCTCTTAGTTCTCTCCCGACTGGACTATTGTAGGGCTCTCCGGGCGGGCCTGTCCGGAATCGTTCTAATCAACCCTCTGGCAACTGATCCGAATGTGCAGCAAGCAAGAGTTGTCTTCAATGAGCCACAAAAACCAAGCTCACGTTACTCCTCTCCTCATCAGGTTACACTGGCTACCAGTAGCCACTCGCATCCAAATTCAAGGTACGATGCTTGCCCACAAGACGACACTGGCGCAGCACCAATTACCTAAACTCACTAGTTCACACTTATGTGCCCTCCAGAAGCTTGCGTTCGCGTTGAAAGGCGCCCTCGTTAGCACCATCCCAAAGAGGTTTTAAAAATCACTCCCGGACCCCTTTTTTTAACTTGGTGACTGGGCCCCACCTAATGGACATGACCATTCTCATACGAACAGCTGAGTTTGTACCTATCTTCGCGCAAAAAAACATCTAAAGAAATTCTTTTTCGCCAGCAATTGACCAAACTATACTAGCACTTACCTTTTCTATTCTATTCTATTCATTCTAGGCTATTCTATTTGAGGGGAATAAGAAAACGAAAACAAACATATAGCTACGTGTTCTGTGGCTGGAGCTAATTGAGGACTTGTCATGGTCACTTTACTGTGTTCTTCTCGCTTGTTATGATTGCTTCTATTGTTCTCATTAGCCAATGTTGGCAAGCTTTTGAGTGTCTTAAAATATACTTAGATCTTTAAATGGAAATGTAATGCTGAGTAACTTTACAACAGTTTGCCTTGACTAGCCAATGTTGGCAAGCTTTTGAGTGTCTTAAAATATACTTAGATCTTTTCATTCAAAGGATTTGACAAAAACAGTGGCCTGGTTTTAAATAGTAAAATATAAAACAATAGATATATTGTTCAAAATGAAGAAAACAATATATAAGAACCTGTTTTTATACAGTCTATGATTAGGACACTTTGAGGCTTCAAAAACTTGGTGCAAAATGTCCTCTGTCTTTGTCTTTTGAAAAAATGTCTAAATGACGTAATCCAAAGTATAATTTTAATAATAATTTAGTATTTTCATGTCATCATATCACGAAACACACAAAACCACATAAAATTAAATTAAAATCAAATTTAACTAATTCAAAAATTTTTGCAGTAACCAGAAATTTTTGATGCATGCCAATGTGATTTTATTTTATTTTTTTGTGTATTTAAGTATGGTGACGCTAAGGATGGGATGTTATAGGCTGCTTAAACACTTTTAAAGTAAAAGTTAAATAGTAACCACAAAACTTTTGTTCCAAGTCAATTCTAGTGCTGGATAGATTAGTTGCAATTTGTAGTCCATTACTGATTCCAAAATACATGAACAAAATTGCAGACAGCAGTATTACTTTTGTCCTAACTCATTTATTACAAATATTAAAAAAACAAAATCTTGAACAATATTAAAATACAAAAATACCAAGAGAAAGAAATGATAAGCTATTACATTCATTGTTTTTAATAGCATGAAGTACATAAAACATTACATTTATGTAAGGGTTTCCCAAAGTGGGGTTCAAGAATAAACAGCATGAGGGTAAACCAAAGTTCAAGAATAAACAAAAAATGGAAAATCATATAAAAATAATAAAAACTTAACAATCAAAATAAAACACTTAAAAAAAGATTAAAAATTTTATTTGCTTACCTGCATGTCATGTGACCATTAACCAAAAAAGGATTCAATATTTATTTGATTAACTGCATGTCACTGTTAGTTTACTGTGACCATTAAGAAACGTTCAGAGGGAAACTGAAACATGTTACCTTAAAACTCTCCAGGAAGCAGGCTACTTCAAGTAAAATCTTAGTATATTTAAAGATTCTCATTTAAATTATGAATAAATTATAACTCAAAGCGAGACAAAACAACTATATACGTAGGCCTACCTGAGGATGAGGGGGCCGCACTGGGAGGGAGAGACCTTGGCACACAGATCCTTCTAAACCTAACTTGCGACCATAGGCCTACTCTGAGGATGAGCAGGGGGCCCGCATGGGATTGGGAGAGGGTAGAGACTGGAACACAGATACTGAAGCTCCAGGCATCTCCCCAGATGGAATCTCATAGGAGGACCTTTGTTGGAGGTGCAGTCCAGACATGCTGTAATCCACAGAGGAGCTGCGCCTGCGGTTCTCTGTAGCCCTCTCCTGGCGGAGGCGCTCCGTGCGCTTCAGCAAAGAGCCCAGCTCCAGCATCAGCATGTTAATCACCAACGGTATCCTCGGCGGAGAGCTGCCCAGGGAATCTGGGGTTCCCGGAGAACCCACTGTGATGACCAGAGGAAAATCCTGAGCATACAAGAGGCCAGAACTTATAATCAGGTGCCTCAATTATAAAACCAAATATACAGCGTGTTTGTATGCACCCAAAGCGGCACTCTGGGTCGGGGGCCTGACAGACTACGCAGGATCTGCCAACAATAGTCCCAGGCAACTATGTCATGAATAATAAAAGCCATGACGTATTAAAAGACCAGGGCTCCAAATATGGGTTTACTCAAGGGTGCAGACGGGTTACAAGTCTCATAGAGGGAGCAAGTCTCACTTGGTTTGTTCTCACTGGACCTCGGTTACCAACTAGTCCGAGAATATTTACACAGTGTCGCGAACATGTCCGAGCACCACATAGCAGTTCCAACTCGGTAACAGCTAGGTGCAGTAAGAGGATTCTAAACACAAGTAAAGGGCCTCAAGAGAATCCTATTATGATTGTATATCTACCGGTCCGCCGTTTACAGGGCACATTTCCAGCTGGTTTCATTACACTTGAGCAAAGTTCGAAGGAAAAAAATTCCCTTAGATAAAAAGAAAGACAGAAAACAAAACTGCCACACGGTCTAAAGGTAAGCTTTATATTGTTAGAATAAAGGGTTACTAAATCCAGTTAGAAACGCATCCGCATCGGTTCAACGAATGCTATTCTAGTCATTTCGTATTTTTGCAAATATTCTGTTATGGAATAGGAATGTCACTTCCTGCGGAACGAGGATCTTCGACAACGGTCAGAATTCACGACCCCCAGGAGTCCTTGTTCTTATATAAACGGGTGCCTCATAGGTCCCTCTGATGATCCTTTGTGGCACACAGAAGTATGAAAACAGATGAAATGAACTACTAAGTATTTGGCAGAACTTGACCCCTGCTTTCAAACATTCCAAAAGGAAGAAGCTCAATCAGGACGATCAAACTGTTTAGATCTGATGTAATCTTCCTGGCCTTGTCTCTGATCCTCATAGCCACTGAACTTCCGACTTTTGTTCTTCGGGAAAAAAGCATAACCAATATCGGGTCCTCACTATCGGCTTGAAACTCTCACCCTGCACTTTCACAAATGCTCGGATTAGCTCTTAATGTGTACTGTGACTTAAAGGAATCGCACATATTAACTATAATGGTTCAGGGAAGGACTAAGAGCTGGCTCACTCCGAGCATGGTGGGGTTCGGCAGTCTATAGGAATGGGGGGGGGGAAAGAAAGAATAAACAAAAGAAAAACCCAAAGCCAACTCGCAGCTTCCATTTTTTATTACTGATTTCGAACTCCTGTAATATCGGTATGATGGTCCAGGAATGTCGACCACGATGCAGGGAGAAGGAAATTGTACACAATGCCTCGGCTTATGTCAATGGTTTTAAAAAGTTGGTTAGAAATGTGCATGACAGCAGTGATTTGTTTTGCGACTGCTCAAAAAATCAATTTAAAAACACAATGAAAATACTGGTTTATTATTGAAAAAGCTTTTCGTTATGGGACCAGGAATTAATACACATCTCTCACCTGTTGGTTTTACAACCCCATTGCAGTGGTGGCTCTTGCAAAATCCGTCAGCTAAAAATAATCTTGCACTTAGATATTCAATCAATTTTGACGTTTTTTAAAACAGTGTTTGCCTACTTCATGCCTGGGACAACCCCAGGTAGAAAAGCCTTGTCTTTTTTTGCAGGGCACCCGGTGCTGGGCTCTGTCATATTTTACCTTTGTGATGTTTCAGTGTGTGGATCCTAGATATGTGAAAATGATATCACAGGCACAATATTAATGAGAAAAGGAAGTGATATGGTTACTTACCCATAAAAGAAAAAGAAGTAAGTAAAGTAGCCTTTTTAAAGCTAGGTGATTCTTACCCCATTTAGGGAACAGCGAAGGAAGCGAATCGAATCTTAAAACCCATTGTTTTTAATCTAAGTGTTTGTTCGTGTTTAGGGCATAATCTGTGCATTCCCAGGAGTGCAGTTTCCCTTTTGGGAATTAAGTTTCAAAAGATGGAATAAGAAATTTATTGAAAAATAAAAAAAAATAAAATTAAAATACACTAACATAATCCAAAATAATGGAAAAAAAAATTAATAAGAAATTTATTGAAAATTAAAAAATTCTAGATTTGAATTTTAATGTATGATTTATTATTATTATTATTATTATTATTATTATTATTATTATTATTATTATTATTAGGATTATATATTATTATTAAAATTCTAGCCAAACCATTGTCCTAAATGGGTTTTTCACTTCACAGTGCAGGATTCAGTTCCTGGAATAATAAAAAGAAAAATAATAAGGGTGTTATAAGGCTGTAGTAGTGAGTAATAAAATAATAATAAAAAAAAAAAAATAATACTAATAATGTATATTATTTATATCATTCACCCATTCTCAACACCACCCCCCTGCTGTAAATAGCATCCAGGGTCTGAGGATAATAATTACATACATAAGTGAGGGACGTTAATAAATGGTTACAACAAGCATTCTCTCTCTCTGAATTTGCACAATTGGGGATGCTGCCCAGATTCAAAAGTTAGTTTTTAAAAACTCCAGGACCTGATTTAATTAATCGTTGTTCCAAAAACAATGTGTTTTGGATTTATGTTCTGCGAAAGTAAAACATAGATAAAAAGGGTAATGTTTGGGTCTCTGCTTACAGGCTGATTTCATCCAATTTCACCTTTCTCTCCTCGAATTTTTTTCAACAATAGGAAGTAGTTTTGGTTATGGCCATCCATACGATATAATTTGTTGGGTATCAATCTTTAATTGTTTTCTTTAGTGACAAAGAAAGAACAAGATGAGCCTTTGCCTCGTTATGCTGCACTTTTGAGACTCCTTCAAATGACACATGGTTTATCTGGAAATACTTGCAAAGACTTTTGCCTTATGGGAATTATTAGCTAGACGGTGCCTTATCCTGCTGAAGGAATAAAACGTTTTTTATTCATAATCCTCCTGTACTCTGTATCCCTGTTATTATTGTAAAAGTTCAATAACAGATTTATGAAAAAAAAGAAAGAATTTATTATTACCGATTATACCACAGTAGCGGAGAGAATAGGATTCATGTCTAGATGTCAGTTAAAATATGCTTACTGCCCATTTCAATTGGCAGATTGCTTTAACGAGCTAACTCTCGTATTCTGTGATGTGTTTTGCTAGCAGCCAAGATGTTGAAATCTCATCACCCTGGGTTTGAAAATACAGATAAGTTTTGATGGATCACGATTCTAGAGAAATTGGGACCCCAAAACAGGGTGCAATTATTGAAAAAAAAAAATAAAACCTTGTACTCAGATAAATTAAACCTCCATTTATGTGTTTACATGTACAAGATACTGAGCTATGCTTTGATACAACCTTCCAACTTTTCACTGTTTTTTGTAATCAAATGTGCTTTTAGCCTTGCAAGGTCACATTGTTTTTGTGTCAACTATCCATCCAACCGAAAAACTAAATTATGCACCGCATTATGTATGAGAAATAGTTAGCACTGAATGTTTACCCCTGAAAAGAGGCACAAAAAAAGAAGATTTTTTTTTTTTTTTTTTTTTTTATAAATATTCATCTGATGAAGAATTACACAGTGATTGTGGTGATGAAAACGGAATTTGTAGTAATTTTAACTATCAATCACAGTATCAAAACGCTAACACTGTAAAATTTAGGTTTCCATTAGTAAATAATGGAAGAACAATAAACATCATCTTTGTTAATGTGTAATGAAAATACATCATTCATACATATATGTCATGGTAGTTCCAGTTCAATTATAATTAAGGAACATCACAAGTTTTGATTAATAACTGCATTAGTAAATTAACATTAATAAGAACAATAAATGCTGTAAATATTGTCATGCCACAGCCATATTTCCCTGACAGTCAAGACGGTTGCCCACTGAAGGTAAGCAGGGTTGTTAAAAAAAAAATTGGAATTTGAAATATATATTGAAATTATATATTCATAATATTTTTGCCAGGTGTTTTACCAGATTTTGAATTCACACTTCATTACATTGTGTTTTAGAGTAAACAAAAGTGTCTGTAAAATACTGGATTAATGTTGCGTGTGTAATGAGCTGCCCGTACTTTGTGTTAATTTTACAGATTTGTTTTTACACGTAGGGTATAGCCTTGGAAGAGAAGAGGTGTTAGTTAGGCCAGCGGGGGTGCTCCACCCTTGATTTGTGTGGATCCCAGAACCCTAGTAAGTGATGGGGACACTCTACTGACAAAAAGCACTGTCTTTTGGATGAGACGTTAAACCGAGGTCCTGATCCTCTGTGCGGCACTAAAAATTCCATTGCACTTGTCGTGTAGAGGTCGGGTGTTATTCATTCAACGTCATTCATTTAGTACTAAGGTAGTTAAACTAATGTTTCAAAAATAATGAAACAGTATTGTAACGTGTATAAGGTTCTTTAAAACAAGCAGCGGCAGTCAGCGTTCCTCCGAGGTCGCCGCTAATTCCGGGAGGCTGCCGGGCGGGGCAGCTACACCGCCCAGTACAAGCTCCTCGTACAGAGAGGCACAAACGCGAGAGGCCTCAAAAAACGTGCTCCCCCGTCTAGGGGACCGGGGTCCAAGCGGCGATCTGGGTCGGGGGGCCTCTAAGCTAAGCGGATCTGGGGACCTAATTAAGGCTAAAGAGGTCCTTGGCCAAAAAGCCCTGACGCCACCGGCCAGGGCTTCCGAGGGCCAGTCCACTCGGGGGGCAGCGGGTTACACCGCATTACACAGTGTCCGTCTCACTTCCGTGCCCTCAGGAGATGGGTTCTACAAAACACTGCAGGAGTTCACAGGGTGTACGGTCTCCGCGAGCACAACTATCAGTACTGCCCGGACACATATCGGTGCGAGAGGCTCGCTACATCCGCAGAGATCGTTAGAAACGGTTTAGTTGGTGTCTCCTGCCGGTACGACGTTACAGGCCACCGAACCAGCTGTTCTGATTACACCAGAGGTCAGTCTCGAGGCGACTGATTCCCTTATCGAACCATTAAGCAGCGTGGGAAACTACTGCCAAATGTGTGCTCAAGGGTCCTGCAATGTAGAAAGAGGTTACAGAAATCCAGTTTGGTCTCATCCGCTCGGTTCAACGGGGTTACTCCCCTGGGCGGGTCCCCCGAGCAGGCTCTGGATAGATACAGAAAGTGCTCACTATCTGAGGACGGAGGCCATCGAGGTGGTCCATCCTCACGGACAGAGAGTTCGGGGTTCTACAACCGGTACTTAATAGTTCCAAAGGAGGTGGCGGGTTGCGTCCCAATTTAGATCTGCGGTGCTATTGAATGATCAGTTTTCAAGCGACTGAAGTTCCGGTGCTACCATTCCAAAACAGGTCGTTGTCTCAGATCAGGTTTGGTCACGGTAGATCTAAAGACGCATAATTCCCTGTCTCCGCTTTTCAAATCACAGGAAGTTCCGAGGGTTTGCATTT
>NC_056597.1:25409638-25409766 GCF_018340385.1 Cyprinus carpio | reverse complement strand
CACCTCCGCAGAGATCGTAGAACGGTTAGTTTGGTTGTCTCCTGCCGGTCCGCCGTTACAGGGCACGAACCAGCTGTTCTGATTACACCAGAGGTCAGTCTCGAGAGACTGATTCCCTTAGTAGACCA
>NC_056597.1:25376713-25409627 GCF_018340385.1 Cyprinus carpio | reverse complement strand
AAGGGAGAAGGCGCGGCGCTTGTGCCCCCCCCCCCGTTGTTTTTCGCACCTCCGCAGGGAGATCGTAGAACGGTTAGTTGGTTGTATCCTGCCGGTCCGCCGTTACAGGGCACCGAACCAGACTGGTTCTGATACACCAGAGGGCAGTCTCGCGCGGACTGATTCCCTTAGTAGAACCATAAGCAGCGTGGAGGAAACTACGCAAAATGTGTCTCAATGGGTCCGGCCTATTGGTCAGAAAGCAGGTTACAGAATACAGTTTGGTTCTCCTCCGCCATCGGTTCAACGGGGGTTAATCCACCTGGTGGGTATCGAGCAGGGCTTGGTTATGGAACAGAAAGTGCTCACTAGCCTGAGGAAGGAGGCCATCGAGGTGGTCCATCCTCACGACAGAGAGTCCGGGTCTACCAACCGTACTTTCATCGTTCCAAAGGAGGATGGAGGGTTGCGTCCCACTTAGATCCGGTCTCATTGAACTGCCTCAGGTAGAGCAACGCGACGAATGTCAGGATGCTCACATTCGATAACAGGTCGTGTCCACGATCAGGTTTGTCACGTAGATCTAAAAGCCGCATACTTCCCTATGTCTCTCCATCGTTCCAATCACAGGGAAGTTCCTGAGGTTTGCTGTTTGGGGGAAAAGCATACCAATATCGGGTTCTCCCTTCGGCTTTGCACTCTCACCCTGCACTTTCCACCAAAGTGTTTTGGATTCAGCTCTGGCTCCACTGCGAATCCAGCATCCGATACTAACTATAATGACAATTGGTTGATTTTAGCTCAGTCAGAGCAGGTGGCGGTTCGCAACACGAGATGTCATTCTCGCTTCATATGAAAGACCTGGGGTTAGAATAAACACAAAGGAAAAGTGTGCTTCTCCTTAAGAGGACCACTTATATAGGATGGTGTGGGATTCGACCACGGATGCAGCAAGTAGGTCACTGCTCGGATTTGCTGTCAATCCTCGCCGCAGTGGCGAGAGGAGCGAAGGCGGTCATTCAATGGCAAGCAGTTTCAAAAAACGCTGGGTCCTGAGGCAGCTGCGTCCAACATGATACCTCTTGACCTGCTGTAAGTGAGACCCTACAGTGGGGCTCAGACCAAGGGGTTCTCCCGAGGGGAAACCCACTCGAATTGATTCAGGTCAAAGCAGCGCTGGCCTAAATGCCTGGACAGTTGTTGGAGGAGGCCTGGTTCTTGTCTCGGGCGCGGTGCTGCTTCCCACACCCCTTGACCTTTGGAGGTTTTGGGACTATATGCGAGCCACTCCAGGCTCTTTTGTTCTTGTCGCCCTAGCTGTGCAGTTCCACACTAGGCAGAGATTTGTAGTCTGTCGGCATGGGCCATTCTCATTTCCAGAAGCGTTTCTGACGCAGCTCGAGTTCCTGAAGAGGAAGTCTCAGGTTACGAGTAACCATGTTTCTCGAGGGAATGAGCACTGAGTCGCAGTTGCCCCACAACTTCCGGGCATCTCTGCCAGCGCTTACTTCATCCACTTTGAGGCTAATGCCCGGCTTCGACCGCAGATGCTTTAGCTTGCTGGTCTCTGACGTCACCTGCCTAGACGTCTGCGCCCACCCATTGGACTGATTACACACGTGATTCGAGAGGTTCACGCTGGGGGCCTTCCCCAAAGCGGTCCGACACAGCGTCTCGTTCCCTCGAGGAACCATGGTTATATACGTAACCTGAGACGTTTTCTCAGTTGAAACAAAAATTCTCTCTCTCTGATGCACAATTTTTTAGATACTTTCAGCTCCAAAATTTTGTTAAAAACTCGTTCCCTGATTTTCCGAATCTTCCTCCAAAAAATGTAGCTTGATCAGATTCTTGAAGATAAAAAGGGTGTGTTGTCTATGCTATACAGGCTGATTTCCTCCATTTCCACTTTCTCTCTCTCTCTTATTAAACAACAATAGGAGTTTTGGTTATGTCCATCCATAACTTCTTTTTGGCCTATCAATCTTTAATTGTTGTTTTCTTTAGTGACAAAGAAACAGATCGAGCCTTGCCTCTTTTATTTGCAATTTCTTTTGGACTTCCTTCAAAATGCCACTTTCTGGTTTATCACGGGAAATACTTCAAAGACTTTTGCCTTATTAAAATTATTAGCTAGGATCGGGCGCATTCTCCTGCTGCTGTGCATACAGATATATTTTTTCATAATCCTCCTGTATCTCTATCCTGTTATTATTGTAAAAGTTCAATAAAACAGATTTTAAAAAAAGAAAAACACACAGATTACACCACCACAGATTACACCACAGGAGAGAGGAGAAATAGTGACTCATGTCTAGATGTCAGTAAATTATTCATACTGCCCTGTATTTGGCAGAAAAGCACGAGCTCTCTCTGTATTCTGTGATTGTTTCAAGAGCAGCCTAAGATGTTTTCTCATCGCTTGTGTTTGAAATACAGACTAAGTTTTGATGGATCACTGATTCTAGAGAATTGGGACAAAACAGGGTGCAATATTGAAAAAAAATAAAACCTTTGTACTCAGATAAATTAAACTACATTTATGTGTTTTACATGTACTAAGATACTGAGCTATGCTTTGATACAACCTTCCAACTTTTCTCTTTTTTTTTTATTGTAATCAAAATGTGCTTTTTAGCTTGCCATCACTTGTTTTGTGTCAAAAACTCCATCAAACCAAAAAACTAAATTATTTTCACTGCATTATGTATGAGGAAATAGTTAGCACTAAATGTTTTACCACTGAAAGAGGCCACAAAAAAGAAAAGGATTTTTTTTTTTTTTTTTTTTTTTTTACAAATATTCATCTGATGAAGATGACATGTACATCATTCATACATATATTGTTCATGTTAGTTCACAGTTCATTAAATTAAGGTAACATCTCAAGTTTTGATTTTAATAATGCATTAGTAAATTAACATTAACTAATAATAATAAATGCTGTAAGTATTGTTCATGCCACAGCCATATTTCCCTGCAGTCCAAGACTGGTTGCCCACTGAAAGGTAAGCAGGGTTGATAAAAAAAAAATCTGAATTTGAATATATATATTGAAATTATATATTCATATGCTATTTATTTTTGACAGGTGTTTACACGGGTATTTCTGAATTTCACACTTCATTACATTGTGTTTAGAGTTAACAAAAGTGTCTGTAAAAATATGTAATGGATAATGTGGTGTGTAATGAGCTGCCAGTACTTTTTGTGTTATTTTACAGATTTATTTTTTGACAGTGTAGGTAGCCTTTGGAAGAGGTGTTAGTTAGGCCAGCAGGGGGGTGTTCACCCTGTGTTTCCATCTGTGTGTATCCCAGAACCCTAGTAAAGTGATGGGGGACACTCTACTGACAAAAAGCACTGTCTTTTGGATGAGATCGTTAAACCGAGGTCCTGATCCTCTGTGGTCACTAAAAATTCCATTGCACTTGTCAGGTGTAGAGTAGGGGTGTAACCCCGCAAGTGTCCTGGCCAAATTCCTCCACTGGCCCTTTTCAATCATGGCCAATAAAGCACTATATAAATGCTTTATTCATTCACTCATTCATTCATTACTAAAGGTAGTTAACTAATGTTAACTAATGAACCTTATTGTAAAGTGTAAGTGTTAAAACAAACACAACAACCAGTGTGTATGTTATTTTTTATAAAGATTTTATTCAAGATTCACATTTAAATGATTGGAACACAAATGATCTATTTTCTCTCATCTCAGAAGAGTATGTCTGCTGTGCATCTGCTATGGTAACAAGGTAACTTTTAAAAACAGTTAAATGAACAAATTAAACAATTAGTTGTTACCTCTATCCATTTACATCACCAGGATCTTTTAATATTCATTATTTAAAAATATCTTAACAAATGATCCAAAAAATGATCAGAACACATGTGATCAGAATCATAAACAAACTGTATTATGTATAGAGAAATGTTTTATCCAGTGTTGTGTTCCTTCAGCCTTATATTCCCTGGAATCTTATGTTCCCTCAACCCTAACTCTGCTAGAAGTGATGACTATCAACCCTAAAATGCAATATATGTGGTATATTTAGTATTTAGAGATTATTAGAAAAAATTAAAACATTATTTTACATTTATTATAGGCCAAATTAAAAATGTCTTTAAAACCACAACAATACGACTTCATGTTCATACAGACCATCACCACGGTGTTATAGGCCTATCCAACAATGTGAAATGGTGAGATATAAAATGAGATACGCTGCTACATAGAAAAAAATGGTGATATTTGGCTCAAAATGTCTCAAATTAGCATAAGACCGCTGAGCGTCAGCTGAATCCTGGGAACCCCAACTAACGTGACTTTCGGTTTTGTTTCAAACCGATCTTCCTCTATGGTTTCTGTCATTGCTTGGGCTCTGAGGCATGGTCCTCGAATAGTTTCTAAAAACCTAAAAAGAAATAAACGCATGAAAGTGTACTTTGTATGAAAAATGACGCCTCTGAAATACTTGACAACCCTCATCTGTTTCGTGTTCATCGCCATCAGAGCTGCTTCTGGTAAAGTTTACTCGATATTTCGCTCAACATTTTCTCCATGACGGGTGTCGTCTGCTCTTAGCTAGTTCAAAGCTTTTAGTTTTAAAATACATTATAATAGTGTGTATAATTTTACAAATACCAAGTGACTGCGGTTGTAAAGATAATTATATCTACGACAGTCTTTGTCGTGACCTAGTTTTGTGTGGGCTTAAATTTATTAGCAGCAGGCCAAGGCCTACACCGCAACAAAAGGGCCGTAGTTTATAGTTCAGAGGTTTATGCCATGGTTATTTTATTATTACATGATAATAACAATCATAATTATGTGTTTTGTTTACATTTGTACGGTATGAATATGATATATCAAAGTCCCTTTAAGGGTATGCTATAGTCTTTGGATATATTGTGTCTGAATATAGTACATTAGCGGGTACTTTTTGTTGCCGTGCTTTCTGGAAGCTATTAGTAACTATTATACAGAAATTTGCTTTGTTGAATGCTGACTAACATACTCTTTCTCATTTTTACAAAACTAGGTGAAGTGAGAAATGAATTTGGTGTAGTTGGTGGTAAAGTGTCTTTTGGTTCGACCAGCTTAAATCCTTCTGTCACCAGCATCATATGGAAACACAGAAGCAGCACTGGACCTATTGTAAAAGCGATTGAATGGGATCCTGCTGAAGATCCTGATGTTTCCATCCCGAATCAGAGATTCAAAGGTATCACAAGTCTTATTAAGGAGACTGGAGAAATCACTATAACTAATTTAACTGTTGAACATAGTGGATTTTATACCATCGACATCAACAGTAAAGAGCAGGGACAAAGATTCAACTTGACTGTTGTTATGGGTGAGTGGATGTAATTTAAAAAAGCTTTACACTGATGGATTTACACTGATTAGCACAGATAGTGTGTGTGATTCTTAATATCACCATACATGGTACACCTCCAAATAAACAATATAGTTTGTCATTTTCCAAGTGATAGTTTGTGTTAGTGCCACAGCATTATTCTCTGGTGCCATCATATTGTAATTCTCCTAACAAGACTTTCTTTAAAATTAGCGAAGTTGTTTTACATTTCTTTTCTCTTTCTGTGGACTGGAACTTAATATGTTTTTTTCTTTGTTTTCTTTTCACAGCGCGGGTCCCCAAACCTGTGATAAAATACAGAGAAGATTGAAATGAACCCTAATGCTATGTATTTAAAATGTGAGTTCAGAGTGAAAATGATCATCTGGAAGAATCTCTGCTGGAGAAACACTGAATGGCACACGCCAGAGTCCGAAAGGAGAACTTATCAAAGTTGAAAACAAGGAAATCCAGATGTCTTCTACACATGCACACACTCAAGAATGCAGTGAGTGAGAGCACCAGTGATCCGGCTCATGAGAGAGATCTGTTTGAAGGTGAGCATTATGTATTAAAATCACTGGAGTTGTTAGATTAGTTTTTATGTTAAGGTTGGTCCTGAGATGCTCTATTGTGTTTGGAAGTTGTATGTACATTCAAGAGTATTTGACATCTCATTACACTTAAAAATGATCTCAATTTAAATTGAATAGAATTAAGCAATACATATCAAAGCAAAATGACATTTTGTTTGACAATTTAGAAAAAATAAACTATTTTCTATTTGAATATATTTTAAAATGTAATTTATTCCTGTGATTTCAAAGATTTATTTTTAGCATCATTACTTTCGAAATCACATGATCCTTCAGAAATCATTATAATATGCTGGTTTGCTGCTCAAAACATTTATTATTATTATTATTATTATTAGTATTAATATGTGTGTTATTATTATTGTGTGTGTATGTTGAAAACAGCTGGTGGAGGAAAAACTTTCAGGTTTCTTGTAATGAATAGAAAGTTCAGAAGAAGAACAGCATCTATCTGAAATAGAAATCTTTTGTAACATTATAAAAATGTCTCTTATCATCACTTTTGATCAATTTAAAGCATCCTTAAGCTAAATAAAAGGATTAATTTCTATAAAATTATTTTTAAATAAAAGTTATTTAAAAAAAAACATTACTTATACTTACTCCAAGCTTTTTTGAATGGTATAGTGTATAATGTTAAAAAGCTGTTTAGTTAAGATAAATGCTGATATTTGGATCTATCTATTCATCAAAGAATCCTGAAAAAAAATGAACTGTTTAAATATCGATAACAATAAAAAATAAAATAAATGTTTCTTGGGCAGCAAATCAGCATATTAGAATGATTTCTGAAAATGTGACTGGTATGTATACCTTGTTTTTTGTAATGTTATGTAAATGGAACGTAACATTTTCATCTATCATCTTTCATTTTATACAATATATTTGACAGTAAATTTAACCAACTTATGTTAATGGTTAATCGATGAATCAGTTTTGGCCAGATTTTCATCTGTTTAGTATTTACAAACCAGATGACCATAGTATAATCAGTTATTGATGCAGCAGAAGCTATTTATATCATGTAATATAACCACAATTTTTAAAATGTATGTCTCTCAGAGAGAGAGCATTTGCAATTTGTCAGGCTTTTTTTTTTAATACAGTATGCCATGTGATACTGTAAACAATAGGCCTTACCATAGTAGAGACCCGAAGCCAAATTACAGTCACGTTACCCTTCATCAGAAGAAATATCAAACTAGCACAGACATACAGTGAGAACTCCGGCCATGAAACTCATTACTGAAGCGCCTGCTGGCCGCTTAGCATAGTGAACATTGTGTAGATAAAAGCAAATGGCATTATCGTATATATTAGTAATGCTAACATTATACTGTATTGGCAACATACTTTGTTTCTACTTTCAAGAAATAAGCTTTCTAAAATATTTTGGGCCATTTGGACTTTGTATCAAGTCAAAATGGAAAGAGTTTATATCCTACAATTTGCTTTCTGTAGGATTGCTGATAGTTTTGACAGGAATATTGTTATCCAGGTCAATTTAGAGTGCATTATGAATCAGCTGTGTATGTATATTATAAGTTATGTATAAGTTATATATTATGTTTTATTCCCTTTATGTTCTTTTTCTTCAGAGAGTGGACTTTTGTGGATAGTTTCTCCTGCGTCATCCCAATCTTGATACTGGCTCTCTTTATGTTATATGTTATTAAAATATGTTATTTTCTTTTAAGATAAGTGCTATTGTGTTATTTTCTTTTAAGATAAGGGTGATTTTTTAGCTCTCTCATCATGTTTTAGGGGAGTTTAAAATGCACAATGTGTATAAACTTGTACCCTATGTAGACAGTAGTGGTGTATAGCAGTGGCCAAAAAGTGATGTCCAGCATAGGAAAATTGATATCTTCTACCCTTTAATCAAAAAACATATTAATGTTATGTTGGATGTAGATTTTCTAAGCATATTATGTAGTTAAAGTTAGGGGTCATTTAAAGCAAATAGTGCCAGTGTTCCCTCTGGACATCACTTTGGCCACTACTGTATTTCTCTGTATGCTTTTATGATTACTGTGAAAGCGCATTTTTGAAGGCAGATTAAATTACATATATATAAACTTCTAGTGGTGTTAATGCAGGACACAATGTAGATGAGCACAGAGTGTTGATAAAATAATAGAGTTTTATAATTTGCCCTAAGGAATTTTCTAGAAATATTTATATTTCAAGCATGCTCTTAAATAAGGTTGCTAAATGTGAATTTTGTGTAACTAGACCTAGTTATCTTGAGCTTATGCTCATCATTTCTTCTGAAAGATTATTTGTTATTTTCCTCGTCTAGCTGTGCAGATTTCTTTAAAGAACTTAAAAAGGAAATCATGCATACGGCGCTGAATTTCAGTGTATTAAAAAGTGTGTTACACTTCCTACCGTGTAATAGTGACATAAAACTAAAACAAAGTGAGAGATTTCAAGTTTTTTTTGGCCATTACATTTTTGCCAATTAAAAGGGAATCATATGGCGCTGTTAAAAGAACATTATTTTATTGTATTTGGTGTAATGAAATGTGTTTATCTGCGGCTTAAGGTTCAAAAACACATTATTTTCCACACAATCTACATTATTGTTGCTCCTTTATGCCCCACCTTTCTGAACGCGTGTCAATTTTTACAAAGCAAATTAGTCTGAAGAGCTTAGGTGTACACTGATTGGCCAGCTATCCAGGGCGCTGTGATTGGCTGAATACCTCAAGCATGTGACGGAAATGTTATGCCCCTCACCATACTGTGATGCTGTTTGTCCCGGCAGATGATGAGACAAATTCTATAAAACCCATCACAAACGAGGCATTTGTTGCATCCAGTAGGGACATAATTACTGATTATAATGACTTACAGTATACTGTGTTTTTGATGAGTATCGTACAGCTCGTAAACATAAAACCATGTCTGCATTTGTGGATCGCGAGAAACAACAAACAACAAGCGCTACTCTACACTGCTTAAAACTCAATATAAAAAATGTACTTACAGGCTGAGTCAGAAGCGCCAGACTGTCCTTGCAAATTTGGAACTGCCCCACTTTATAGAAACAGCCTTTGAGCACAGGCCCATTGCCAAGAGTATGCACACAGCGAGAATAAAGTTATACCTTCTTTGGCGCAAGTATGAACATTTTGGGGAGGCATTATGCAAATCTTCCCACATAGTGACATAGAGATGTGGGGGGTGTGTAAGAAACATATCACTTTTAGGAGGACATGGACAAGTCTTAACTTTTATAAAGAATATCACTTTGGATTTGAGACTTTAGTCTTTGCAACTTTACAGATCTTATTTATGCACCAAGAGCTTGTAACACTCCAAAGAAAAAGGGAAAAACTGAAATCGCATCATATGACCCCTTTAAAGGAATGCAGCAGTAGGTTGACTATGCTCCTATATGTCTATATAACTCTTGGATCTTCTTTTTTCTTTTTCACAAATGACACTGAAGGAAAAGCAATATAATCTAGCCTACAGAAGGTAAGCATGTAATAACCCTAACCTTAAGATGTAATAAATTGTCATCTCTTTATACAAATATTTAAAATATCTATGGTGTGTTCTCAGTAAAGCTAATGTGATTATGTTTTTCTCCTCAAGCTACTTTGAAAAACATTATTCTTTCATGAATCATTACTAATTAAACAGTATCTGCTACACAGATGTGTATGAATCCAGAGTGGTTTTAAATTACAGAGTCTGTGCCAAGTTAAGCAACCCACTTCACTAACTTTTGACTATCAATATAATATAAAAGTTAAATTTCATTGTTATTATTTTATAGTTCTGCTGCATGCTCTTTTTAAAAGTGAATAATTCTTCACATTATTATGATGATGTGATGATAAAAGAAACTGGGAAAAAAGAGGACTTTATAATACTTTGCTCTGCATTTCTGAATATGTTGTTATTGTTTTTGACACTTTTAGTGATTAGAAGTCCTTGACTCTTGTTTGTTAATAATATTTGTGATTTTTACAGTCAGTATGTCATCTCTGATTACAGCCCAGAAAAATGTCTACGAATGGTATTTCAGATGCGACATAAAAGAGACACAATCGGTGATAGTAAGATCAATTGCACATCAATCCAGTTTCTGGATTTCTCTCATTCATAATCAAAGTTGCGTATTAGTAATTTGATTAAGATCAAAATCTAGCTCTTATTAGGTCAGTATGTTATTCAGTACATTGTTCCTGTTTTTGCATGTTTTTTCTAAATGCAAATTCTTCTTATTTTTGCTTCCTAGAAAATAACAGCTCTGCTTCTCTGAAAATGTCAGCCAGAGGTTTGGAGGAGAAACGATAATAACAAAGCAGCAGAATGAGGATTTTTCTTCTTATTGGCTTACAAAATTTATTTTACAAGGACAATCAGCTTTTCAAAAATGGGCAGTTAGCTTCATATGATTGAAATCAATATTTATTAAATTGATTAAATATGGCTAGTTTTAAACCTTTCAAAAGGTATTTGCATATTTTCATAAATTGGCCCTCTCGTAATTGCTACAGTGTTCACACTGCAGGGGATTTTTTTTTCCCCTCCCAAATCTAATTGTCCACACATTATTATTTGCAAATCACTTGGACTTATTTGTCATTTGTGATGTTTTCAGCAACCCTAAACAAGCTGGAGAACTGTGTGTTAACAATGATGAAGGCATCTGTGTGTGCCAAGCATTTGAGAACAGCTGCTTCCGTACTGTGTTGTAACGTGAAAAACAGTATGTGAGCCAAGTGAATTCATAGTATCCACAAAACAGTAGGCAAGAAGTACCTGGATGACTTACTACTCCGCGGTGAGAGATCTTAAATGCACATCTGATAAATGCTTTACTATCCAGTGAAGGATGCGGACAACGTGAGTCACACATGTGTCAACATACCAGAAATAGAACATCTGGAATTCCATTCATACTATATAGGACTTACTTTTTGAAGCTGTGAAGCATACACTGCAAACCCAAATTTAGTACCTACTTATAATTGCAGGATTTTGTAAGCAGTGAAAGAGAGCCAAGAGCAAGGGCATATTTTCCATCACACCATACTACTAATTGAATGTTTTAAAAGACAATTGTATGTAATCCGGCAGTGTGAACATAGTCAAAGATCATCAGAGGTGACATGAGGGATATGATTATAAGTTGTATTCATTTATCACAACCTACATGGGACTGTTTGTGACTGGATGCAAATAAGGTCTGTATTACATAGATTTTTTTGCAAGATGTTGCCATTATATAAAATGCACCTGCTATTTATAGCCTACACCTTGCCTTAATTAGGAGTGTCTATTGTCACATATCATTTGTTCTGGTGTCAGAAAAGGCACAAATGAATGTAAAATGGGGCATCCCAAATAAGTGTATTACTGTTTGTACCATGTAGAAATAGAAACAAAAAGTAGTACTTAGTGCAGGCAGTAGTGTTGTCAAAACCGAAATATCCTAGAAATTTAAAAAGGTTTTTAATAAGGTAATCCAATTCAATGATGTTTTAAGCGCATTCACTGCCATGTCTCGAACGATAATAAATTTCCCATTTCAGGTCATTTGTTGTAGTTTTCAAGGCCTCAACTTTTAAGAACCAAATGATAAACTCCCCGCATTGGCTTGGAACTTTTGCCTTATTGTTAAAGGGAGGCGGTTTGATTCACTCATAGCTCATTGATGTTGTCATAGTTTTATTTTTGATTTATGTGTTCTAATATTGTATATCATCAACTGCTTTGTGCAAATGGTTTCCTATCACTATTTTCTATTTATTATTTTATTTACAATGTACAGTGAAAAACTTTTTTTTTTTTTTTTGGTAACACTTTGGAACAGGGAGCACATATTCTCTATTAACTAGGACTTTTGCCTTAATAAATTTCTAATTTGCTGCTTATTAATAGTTAGTAAAGATAGTTGTTAAGTTTAGGCAGCAACTAGTTAACAGTTTTCCAATTTGGGCTTGAAATGTTACAAAACAACAGTCATCTCAGTTTTCCAATTTGGGCTTGAAATGTTACAAAACAACAGTCATCTGGAGACCCAAAAATATAAAGTGTTACCTTTTTTTTCTTTTTAATAATACAAGAACTATCAATGCATATCTTTTTATTAATGTTGTTTTTTTTTTAAACCTACAATAGATCACTTTCTCTCTGGGGTGACATTACTAACTTTTATTCACCAGAATCTGAAAGTGCCCTATTAACTGATCACATTGACCGAAATATATATTTTTACCATAGGAGGAGAGAGTGTAGACTTCCTGTTTGGTGGTTTTGTAAGATGCATACGTTTATTTTTGTATTTTTGAGACTTGTATTTGAATGTAAAAAAATGTCATGAGCTTTGTCCCTAAATTGTGTTAAACCTTTGTTGCTGTGCATTTCCTATTTTAAAAAATGGAACTGCAGAGAAACACAAACCAAGGAACTGTTGTTTATTAGGGATTAAAATAGAATTAAGGATGCTCTCGGGTAACCATTGTGCTCTATTGTGGCAATGAATATGAACATTTACATGAACTCTGCATGAACTGCCTCTGCTCTCAGTGTCCTTTGGAGCCTAAAACATGGGTTGTAATATTGTATTCTGCAAATGACTATTTAAATTTAGTTTAGTTATTTATTATTTATTTTTACTATATTCTTTTAATGTATTAAGACAGAATTAAATGCTTTTTGCCATTATTTTAAATGTGTTTTTGCTAATGTAATGTAATTTCCAATATTCAACCAGGTCATCTCAACATTTTTATGCAATATTCAATTACTCACCTTTGTATAAGTTTGAATAAAGTTGGCATTTAAGAAAGGGTGGCAAAAGCAATTAATGGTTGCCTGTTTTATTTTCTGATTTGTTGTTGTGCATCTGTTAATAACATTTTATTTTATTGTTTATACCTTTTAATTGATCCAAAATGAAACTTGAATGAAAATTTAAAAAACATTATTTAACTCCACCTCACATATTTCTGCCTTTTTCTCCTGTGAAACACAAAAGCATATTTTTGAGAAGTTAGTCAGTGTGTTCCCATTTGGTATTTGGACCCTATCAATTTCGTCAGGTCTTACAGTTTTGAAATACACCACCATGAGTAAATGAGTGGGGCAAACTATGCCTAGTGAAAAACGGCAAAAGTTGCTTTTATGTGACGCCTCAAAAACTAAAACCTGTTTTAATTAATGATACCGCGTTTTGAAATGTACCTTTACCATGGAAGACATATGTATTATACAATATGTTTTAAATTTGAATTTATGCTAGGGGTTTACGTCATACTACTATATATATACTGAGATATATATATAGAAAGAGAGCGAGGCAGAGAGGGAGGATAACTACACGGAGACCATTTTTTGACTGAGGTAGAATAGAGATTTGACTCCTTTTTAGCCATTTTTGACTGAAGTATAAGAACATTGCTTATTTGCTAGTTTGGGCAGCTTCTGCACCACTAACAATTAAAACTCTTCACTGACTGTGTATGTTTAATCATGCATATTACAGTACCCTTGTGCAGAGGGGAATGTGCCGTGCTGACCGGTTTCAAGTTTAGGGTGTATTTAAAAAAAAAAACAGCATGAAGTTTGTAAATTATTTCTGTAGAGTTTGTAAGCAAAGACAGTTTTAGTCTATATTATGTATTCTATAGCAAAATTGAAATAAATGTAGAAAAACGTGAACTTATAGTGCATGGATGTTTACAATAATTAAAACATATACTAATTTTAAGAATTTTGACTGAATGAGTCGCCAATCAAATGTTAAAATGAACAGCCGCCTATCCGGCAATTCCTTGACAGATAAAGCTCTTCTACTTCACACAGTGTTGTATTGTATAATCTTTTCATTGTGTTACTTATATGAAGTCATGTTTTAATAACTTTTTTTAAAGCCTATGTTGTGAACTTGACGTTAAAGTCTAACATGTACAGTAAGTCACCTGCATCACTGTATGTTACTTTTTTTGTTAACAATTAAAAATCCTTATTTAAATTGTTAGTAATGTTTATGTGGTTGAATGAAGGACATCAAAACCTCAGTGCTCGCATGCCAGCATAACCTTTTTTTATGGACCCTTTTCACACTTACCGCTTTCGCAAAACGGAATCAGTCATGTTGGGTTAAAATTATGGCGGCAACCGTTGAAGTTGTCAATTCCAAAAGAAAACATCCTGATTTGTCTTTTCAACGAATTTACTAAAGATGCTGACCTTTGTAGACGGGGGGTTTCAAGCAATTAGGCATTAAAAAAGCCAGAACTTTGTGATTAAAGGAGGATTCACATTCGTCTGTAGAGAACATTTCCACAAAGAAGACTTTCAACAGTCATGCCGCATTCATTAACCCGTACCCTTTTTTTCCAACCTTCTACCCGTGAAAGCTGCACTGGAACTTCAGTCAAACCCAGACTTCCCACCCTGAACTCAACTATATCGATGTAGTCCCCATGTCCGAGCGCTGACGTCACATAGCCCGCAAAACAACAGTGGCGCCCGTACGGAAATATTGCCTAATGATGCTTCACATCCCACAGCCCATCATCCTCGGCTTGTTTTCCCAGGACTGTATTATCTTGAGAACTGGAAACGGAACACAGAGAACAAAAGTTCTCGATGGTCACGTTATTTGAGGACCCATCACAGCTTTATATCATACAACACCAGCATGAAAAAATAGTGTGCTCACAAGCTTTTCTTCATAGCATTTCAAGGGTAAGTTCAGCCAAAAATGATCAATTATGTCATGAATGACTCACACCCATGTCGTTCCAACCTTAAAAACCTGCTTTTCATCTCGGAACAACAGGTTTAAGATATTTTAGATTTTAGTCCGAGAGCTTTCGGACCCTCCATTGAAAATGTAATGTACGGTATACTGCCCCGGGCGGACCAGAAAAGGGTAATAAAAACATTATCAAAGGTAGTCCAGGTGACATCAGAGGGTCCGTTAGAAAGTTGTTTGAGCATCGACAAATACATTTTGGTCCAAAAATAACAAAAATTTTACGACTGTATTCAGGATTGTCTTCTCTTCTTCCGGGTCTGTTGGGAGTGCGACTGCTGTGACTGTTGACGAACGACGCTGCCCGGACGTGTTTTTCTGGTGGCACCCAATAAACAAGATAACACGTCAGCAGCAATCGGACGTCACTGCAGCGTTGTGAACGCACTCACAACATGACCCGGAAGCGAAGACTTACTTTGATGAGTTTTTATTACCTTTTCTGGTTCGTGGGCAGTATACCGTACATACATTTTCAATTGGAGGGACGAAAGCTCTCGGACTAATCTAAAATATCTTAAACTGTGTTCCGAAGATGAATGGAGGTCTTACGGGTTTGGTAACAACATGGGGGTGAGTCCATTAATGACATAATTTTAATATTTGGGTGAAACTAACCCTTTTAATAGGTCACAACCCCATGCCCGAATGCGTTAACCCGTGCACCCCTGCTTGGACAAATCCCTCAGAAATCAGAATGAGCTTTAATTGACAGGTATGTTTTTACACATACGAGGAATGTTGTTTTTGTGACAGAAGCTTCTCAGTGCAACCGAATGACCGTGACAGAACAAAAACATAATAAAAGAATAAGAAAAAAAGTAAAATAAAAATAAACAAGTAAGGAATTAACAATATACAAATTGACAATTGTATGTGCAGGTCTATTACAATAGACAGTTTTTTTTGGGATGTACAGGTTATATTATGTGCAAGTATTGAAGTGTATATGCTAAGAATAATTAATGTTACGACCTCTGTTTAGGAATCAATCATAAGAAAGCCATTCTAAAGGCAACAAACAACCACAGGTGGCCAGGGCAAACCAGTTTTAAAGTTCTATTATACTAGGTAAATTAAAATAATCAAAAATACATAGGAAAACGGATAAAGTGTATTTAAACAAACAAATCTAAAATAATGGCTGGGAGCAACTAATATCACACTACCACTAACCTCAGTTTAAGAAAACTTCCTATTTCCGAGGAATAAATCAAACACAGCCAAAATTCTTCGGGTCACTCACTTACCTATGCTTTTATGTACTCTCTGTTGTACTAAACATCAATCAAATCCCCATCCTTAAACAAGGAGAATAAGGAAAACAATCTCCAACCAAACACAACAACGGAGTTCCCAGGGCAAGCCGCCATTGAAGTGCCAGCAGCTCTTAAATAAGTAGAGGCCCAGGTGTTTGTAATAGTCTCCGCTTCCCCATCCAATTAGCAGCTGCACTCAGGAAAGGGGTGAAAGGGAAAGAAAGAGCAGGGGCTCGTGAACAGTGTGTGTTAGATAAATAAGTGTATGTGTGTATAAATAGTGTTGTGTGTTTCACAGCCATTGTCAAGTGTTCATGAGATGGATTGCCTGGGGAAGAAACTGTTCCTGTGTCTGTTCGTTCTGGGTGCTCAGGGCTCTGTAGAGCTCGACCAGATGGCAAATAGTTCAAAGAGGTAGTGTGCTGGATGTGAGGGGTCCAGAGTGATTCTTGCCAGCCCTTTTTCTCACTCTGGATCAGGACAGTTCTTGAATAGAAGGAAGGGTTTAATAGTCAATGATTCAGCTTCAGCAGTCTGGACCACCCTCCTTGGTCTCTTCTGAGGTCAGATTTGGTAGCTGAGCTGAACCAAACAGCTACTGAAGTGCAGAAAGATGGATTCAATGATGGTGGAGTAGAACTGTTTCCAGCAGCTTCTCTGTGAGCAGGTTGGAACTTCCCTCAGCTGGCGAAGGAAGTACAACCTCTGCTGGGCCTTTTTTGCAATGGAGTAAATGTGAATGTCCCCACTTCAGGTCCTGAGTGATTGTGGAAAGCCTTGCCAACGCATGCCCTCCCGAGGAGTTCCAGTGCTGTGATTATATGGGTGCTGGATGTGTATTTTCCCAGCCTCACTAGTGCTGCCGGTCTCCGCCCACAAGCTGTTTTGATCCACTGACAGATGGAGGTGGCCACGGAGAGCTGAGTTAGTTTGGGCAGAGGAGAAGGTTCTGGGATGATAGTGTTAAAGGCCGTGAGCTGAAGTTCCACAAACAGGATCCTCACATAAGTCCCTGTTCTGTCTAGGTGTTTGCAGAACATAAATTACAGTCCAATGTGTTATCTGCATCTTCCACACAGACCTGTTTGCTCTTGTAAGGCAAAACTGGAAGAGGATCCAGTAAGGGTCCAGAATCGTCCTTCAGGTGGGCTAGCACCAGTTTTTTCAAATGACTTTATGACCCACAGACGTTTAGAGCCCACGGGCCTGTAGCCGCTTAGTCCTGTAATTTTTGGGATTTCTCGGGATGGGGATGATGGTGGAGCATCAAGATGAAGGAACTCGCGACAGCTCCAGTGATCTGTTGAAGATCTGTGTGAAGATGGGGCCAGCTGTCAAAGCACAGGACGCCTCAGACAGACTGGTGTAACACAATCTGGGCCTGGTGCTTTTTCCTTTCTGCTTTCTCGGAAGACGCACTTCATCTTCGCTGGATCTGAATCTCGCAGGTGTGGGCTTATGAGGGGGGCAGCAGGAGGTGTGTGAATGGTGTAAACGGCCAGTGGGAGAGGTGTTCAGGCGGGTGTTGGGTGTTTTTCAAACCTGCAGTAAAAACTTGTTCAGATCGCCTGCCAGTTGCTGGATTCTCCACAGTGCTGGGGGATGGTGTCTTGTAGCTGGTGATCTCCTTCAGACTTTTCCGCACTGATGTAAGCTAACTTAAGCTCCTTGCCAAACCTTTCATCTTGGACATGCCTGGGTGGGATTGATTCAACTGTTCCAACAATCCTGAATGTCCCTGTTCTGGAATAACAACACGTATTCCCACAGCACACATCCATCCCGGAACACTGAGCTGCTGCTGTCTCTGTTTATAAGGTACAAATCTGGTATCACTATGATCAGGCCAGCCTTTGCTAATACACTCACATACTCTTGACAAACGGGTCTCTTTAGAAGTCCAGTGCTTTATTTGCTCTCACATGTGGTCTTCCAATTGACCAGCTACGCTCTCCAACATCAAGACATCCTCTTCTTCTGTTTCTTCCTCAGAAGGTTGTGACACAGGAAAACTAGTGAGAGCATCAGCATTACCATGATCTTTACCCGCTCTGTAAGAAATTACATATTCATATGCACCCAACATTACTGCCCACCTCATAATTCATTGAGATGCCATTTGAGGTACAGCTTTTAATTCATTCAATAAACTGAGTAGAGGTTTGTGGTCAGTACAGATTACAAATTTACTGAGTCATACAAGTATTTGTAGAATTTTCCTGACTCCAAACACAACAGCTAATCCTTCTTTCTCTAACTAATGAGTAGTTCTTCTCTGCAGCTGTTAGTGTTCTGAAAACAAATCCAATAGGTCTTTCCGTTCCATCCCTCATATGATGTGCTAATAGGGCCCCCACACCGTACACTGAGGCATCACATGAAAGAATGAGTTCTTTTTTTTCATCATAGTGGATCAAGACCACGATTAATTGCAACAACTCTTTGGATTTCTGGAAAGCTTTTTCTTGGTCTTCTTCCCAACACCAACAAACATCTTTCCTCAAGAGCCTATGCAAAGGAACAAGCTGGGTAGAAAGATTTGGAAGAAATCTGTTATAAAAATTCAACAAACCTAAATTGGCTTTCAGCTCCGTCACTGATGTTGGCATTGGTGCTTCCTGTACATCTTGAACTTTCTCTGGAACAGGATGAATACCTGTGGCATCAACTTTATGTCCCAAGAAAACAACTTCCTTTTCCATTAACTTACACTTCCCTCTTTTCAGTCTTAATCCAGACTCCTCCAGCCTCTGCAATACTTGATCCAGTGTCCCCAGATGTTCTTGATCATCTGTCAACAGATCTCTGTCAACAGAATATCATCCAAATATACCGTAATTTTTGGGATGTCCTTCTGAATTCCCTCCATAGTTCGCTGGAAGATTGTGGGACTTGAACCCACTCCAAAGGGTAAACGTGTATATGTGAAGAGACCTTTGTGAGTATTTACAGTGACATATTGCTTTCATGTTTCATCCAACAAAATCTGTTGATATGCATGACTCATATCTAATTTGGTGTATTTCTTACCTCCAGATAGCACTGCAAACATGTCCTCCATTCGGGGAACGGGATACTACTCCAATGAAGATTCCCGGTTAACAGTCACTCTATAATCTCCACAGTGTCTCACTGATCCATCTGGCTTCAACACCGGCACAACAGGAGCTGCCCACTCTGAAAATTTCACAGGTTCAGTGATACGTTCTTTAATCAACCGATCAAGTTCAGCATCCACCTACTCTCTCATGGCAAAAGGTAATGAATGTGATTTAAATAAAAATGAGTCTTTGCACCACTGATTACATGAATTTTGACTGTGGCTGCTTTTAATGTTCCCAGTTCTTCTTTAAAAACAATTTGATACTTCTTTAAAATGTCTGTCAACATTTCTGAACTTGTTCGGATTTTATTTACCTTTTCCCAGCCAAGTTCCAACTCAGCAAGCCATGATCTTCCCAACAAGTTAACACCAGATCCTGCCACCACCACAACTGAGAGGTCTTTAGTTAATCCGTTATGCCTGACTTGAACTTTGCTGGATCCTAGAACATACACTGATTGGCCTGTGCCATGTCTTCACATATTGAAAGAACTTGGTTTCAGATTTAGGCACCCGAACTCCCAACTGCTCCCTGGGTGCATGGCATAAATGGCTGCCCACTGCTCGGGTGTGTGTGTTCCGCGGTGTGTGTGTGTTCACTTTTAACGTATTATTGTGCACTTTGGATGGTTAATGCACAGCCACGAATTCACAGTATGGGTCACCATGTGCTTACGGCTGTATAATAAACGTCACTTTCACTTTAACATTCCCCCCCACACTTTTTTCATATTCCACCTGTGACAACACAGTTACATCCAGTGTCAATTTCGAATTTCACAGGATACTCATTAACAAGTAAAACTTGGGTAAAGGGAGGCACAGGAGACTGGGCTGTTTATGCTATACATGGTGAAAACTTCTTCACACTGCTCTCTTCCTTACACAGATAATTAGCCCTCTTTGACTGTTTTCTTTGGCAAACTTACAGTCTTTTCGACATGTAGTTAGTTCCACCATATCGATAAAACATTCCTGAACCTTTAAATTTACTTCTTTCTTCAGTGGTGTCCATCTTGAAAACAGTAGTACTCGCGTTTCTCTCTTGATCTGCCATTATCATTATTTTTTGATTTCAATAGCCCTGAGCTTTCTTCCAGTGCAGTTTCTAACATTAATCCATCCTCAGCCAGTAATCTCCTTTTGTATGCTGTCATCATTTAACACCACACACTGATCTGTCTCTCCAGCAGCACTGTGAGTGTGTCTCTAGAAATTACAATCTTGTGCAAGTTTTTCTTAGTTGAGCCACATACTCTACTATGCTTTTTCATCATGACGCCTGTTTCTTGAATTTAACTTCACCCTCTGAACTGTTTCATGCTTTTGGATTAAAGTGTTTTTTCAGTAAACTCACCAATTCTTCAAAACTCTTTGCAAAGCCATTGCCCTTTTGCCCTCATCGGCTGAGGTGCCCCTCTCACCAGTCCCCCCATCACTCCAACTCAAAGCTGTCCGCTAAAGATCTGCTGATTTCAATAATCCACTCTGTTTTTTCCCGTCGCTCTGCAGCATCACTACAATCTGTGTGCCCGCTCTCTGGAGAGCGGAGACCACAGTCCCCGAAGGTCGTGGCATTACCAGGTAGATGCATTACGATCCACGGTCCCAGGGGTCAGTGGTTGATCCGCTGAGTTAGTAGTAGTTGGTAGTTTATTTGTTTTTTGTTTTTTTGTTGGTAATGTCTGCCTTCTAAGTGCTAATAACTTGTGCAAAGTTGTTGGCACACTTTATGGAACAAAAAAAAAAGCCTTCACAAAAAAGCAGACAGAAAGAGAAAGTGAGAGGGGAGGCTGGTAAAGACAGTTCAACATTGCAAACATGAATACAAAGCTCCAGCAAGCCAGCAGGTAAATCATCATATACAATATTTAGCAGTTTGAGACACTTTAATTCTTGTAATTAAGTATATTTCCCATTATAACTTATGTGATACTAGTAAACTATAACCGCGTCATATTTTGTTAAACCAAATTAACAGTAGGCCTATAAATAAAGTAAAAAAAAAATAAAATAAAAAAAAAATGTATAAAATGTTCTAAATTGGTAAGTTTTAGTAGTATATAATAGATTTATGCTTGTAAAATATTAAATTAAATGTCTAATACTTTATGAGGAGAGTGGGGTAAGATTAGCCACTTTTTACTATTGTGATCCTCAAGATAAGGGGAAATGACTCAGAAGTACAATGAATAATATCTATCCTATCCAAATGAAAGTATTCATGTCATTTTAAATGATCAGAATGTATCTATGACAAAGGGTTCTAAAAATATGGCTTCTTATAAAAAAAAAAGTGTTCCCGTGGCTCAGTTTTCCCCGGGTTTGGGGTGAGTTGACCCGAGTCGAGTCAGTGGGTAAGATGCACCATCTGGGTGTAAAATGACCATCTGACTAAATCTGATTCAAACCCATGTGAAATATAAATAATTATTTAAAAAATAATTTAATAATTTCCTTTTACAGACAGTATTTTCTTTTCTTGAAGTTAACTTTAACAACATAAAACCAACCAAATGAAGTTTACATTTCAATATATAATTGTTTGCATCTCTGAAACAATATGTTGAACACCAAAGTTGTAGCCTTTCTAAAAACAGACTGAACAGAGAGTTTGTTGGCCAGTGACTACAGGTGGAAAGATATTTTTATTTAATTATTTTTATTTGTTTTCAGAGCAATATCTGGCAGATGTATTGCTGAATAAAAAAAACTGATAAAATTATATACCCTTAACCTTAAGTAATAGTGCAATGTGATATGATTTAACAATGCTGATTCCTCAAAAACAGAGAAAACATCTTTCTGAAGCATCTACATATCTGTCTCTCTTTTACAGTGTTTGAGTGTATATGTGAGTGGGATTTATTATAGCATCAATTCCCACGAACCACCGCACGTGGTACCTCCATTGAAGATGAAGAGGCAGAAGCAGGCTCAGAGAGTGAGGGAGAGCCCACTCTAATTAAAACATCTACAATAAAATCAATTATTATAGAGTGTGCGGTCTTCCCTTTTAACTGTATATTTGTATCAACAGGATAATTTGTATTAACAAGAGCCCACCCTCCTTGTGCCCCTAACCATTAGGCAGCTGTGGCCTAATGGTTAGAGAGTTGGACTTGTAACCCGAAGTTTGAAGGTTGAAATTGGTTCGTTTCTGTTCCAGTATTGATGGGGGAGTGAATGAACAGCACTCTCTTCCACCCTCAATACCCATGGCTGATAGTGCCCTGAGCAAGGCACTGAACCTCCAGTTGCTCCCGGGTGCTGGATATAGCCGGCTCACTGCTCTCCTGGGTGTGTGTTCACGGTGTGTTCACTTCTCACTGCTGTGTGTGTGCACTTGGATGGGGTAAATGCAGAGCACCAAAATGTCACGACTATCACTTTCACTTTTTCTCTTGTTGGTTTGGGCCACTGACCCTCAAAATGTTTGTGCACGGCCCTGCTTAAGATACTGGAAAAGGAAACACAGAGGAGACAAAAGTTCTCGATGGTCACTTTATTGAGGACCCATTGCAGCGTTTAGACATACACACCAGCATGGCAATAGTGTGCTCACAATGCACTTCTTTCACAGCTTCTTCCTAAATAGGGCACAACCCCTATTCAATGCAAGCTACCGCACCCTGCTGACAAATCTCAATATGCATATACAACAATGACCATGACGACGAGAGTCTCTTGCCAGCCAGGTATGTAATTAACCAACTGCTACTCAAAGATTTGTTAACTGTTGCCTCATTTTTTGTAATTAATTCAAACAGTTTCGGTGATTATATTTTTAATTAACTAGTCTGTACTGCATTGGATTTATCTCCCCACATCTATTATTGTTTACATTAAACCCAATGTATTAAATTGTTATAGCAATACCCACAACTTGTATTAAAATACATTTATCTATTGCCTGTGAAATGAAAATTTTGTCATTAATCACTTACCCCCATGTCATTCCAAACCCGTAAAAACTCAAGGACCACTGTCAGTGATGAGTGACGGAGTCAGTCAGAAAGTGCCTAATTTATTTTTTGTTCTTTTATCTTCACATTTACAAATACAGTCAAAAGTTTGTAAATATTACTATTTTTGTTTTGTTTTTTTTAAAAAATCAAGACTCTTAGGCTCATTAAGCATGCATTTATACGTTAAAATGTAATTTAAGTCTTCATTGTCACATGATCCTTCATTCTAATATGCTGATTTATTATCAGTTTGAAACTGTTATGCTGCTTAATATTTTTTTATAACCTGTGGTAACTTTTCAGGATTTTTTGACGAATAAGAAGTTAAAAAACAGCATTTACTTAAAATAATTAAATTATTTAAAGTGAATAGTGAAAGTGAAAGTAAAGACTTGTATTGTTAGGAAAGATTTCTATTTTAAATAAATGCTGTTATTTTGTAACTTTTTCACTACTCACTGCTGTGTGTGTGTGTGTGTGTGTGTGTGTGTGTGTGTGTGTGTGTGTGTGCACTTGGATGACAATTTCTACAAAAGTGGCGTAACTCTATTTACAGATTACCTTTTAATACCGACACAAAGTTAAACATACGAAGAAGAACAAAACTCCTACAGGATAGTGACATTTCCCTATTTACAGATTACCTTTTAATACCACACAGTTTTAAATCATAAAAGGAAAACTAGCAGCCTCAAACAAAGAAAAAGATGATGGGGAAAACTGTTAGAACAACATTAAGCAAGTAACAAGCTACTTCACTTTCGATCAGCTTCACAACAGGCCGGAGGAACGCCGACACAAGTACATCCTCTCAGCAGAACACACATTCAGAGCCGCACCCTTTCCCTGCATTGTGCAGAAGCACGTTTTTAAAAAATGCAACACCCAGAGAGGAGCCAATCCACCTTCCCAGGTAATTAGCAGCCGAAAGCTGGAGTGATGAGGAGAGAGACTCACAAGGGGAAAGAAAAAAAACAAAACAAAACACAAAGTCACATATCACAGCATGATTTTATATACGTCCAGTGACATAACATATTAGAATTATCAATGTTGGCAACAGTTGTCCTGCCAATTTTTTTTTTTTTTATGAAACCTGCAATACTTTTTTTCAGGATTCTTTGATTACTAAAAAGTTAAAAAGAACAGTGTTGTGTTCTCACACAAGTGTAGTTTGATAATGCAATGAGTTAGTGTTCAGTGATGCATCGAGTTTGATAGTGCTGAAAGCATTCTGTCATGCCTGACCAATGTATGTGTTCGACTACTGGTGTCTGAAAACAGAGAAGTTAAATAAAAGATACGATAAGTTGAATATACTCCCTTTGCAGTAGCCATCCCTACCAAAATCATCTTTTGGCGACAAGGATGGCTGATATTGCACTACCACCTCCTGCTCCTTTCCTTGCTCTACCCGGCGAGCCTCCGTTTCCCTGGTCTCGCTGGTCCTTTGAGAATTTAATTTTGGCAGTGGGGCTGACTTGCGTGGAGTGCAGCCATAAAAAAAAAGCGGCTTTTAGAACATTGCTTGGGGGCTGAGGTCAGGCGCATGCTGGGGGGCACTTGAGTCGGGCACCACAAGCAATTTATGACACAGCGGTGGAACTTCTGACCGCTTTTTGCTTTGCAGCCCCACAGGCGGCTCTTGCGGCGTTTTCTGCTGTTCGCCAAAGACACCAGCTTCCGGTGAGTCCATGCAGCAGTACATAACCAACTTGCGGGGGAGTTAGCCCTTTTATACAAGATTACCGGTCTGCGTTACTGGGGCGAGGCTGATGCCTTAACTCAGTTGGTGAACATACCAGCGATGCAAAGTCGTGAAACTCTGCTGTTAGAACCGGATGATTTATCACTGTCCCCGGCGCAATCCGCGATTGCATTAAGAATAGAGAGTGCAGCTGCATGTTGCATGCGGCTCTGATCAAACAGCAAACAATGTCGCGGACTACCGGCCCCCTCCCCCATGCCATCATTCGCCGATTTTTACAACTCCAGCCAGAACGAATACATTGTTGCGACAGCAGACTCCTCTGCAGTTATGCGTGCTACTGAGAAGCCAGCATGATACGGTCTACTGCCACGCTCACAAAGCATCAAGGCCCTGTGATAACTGTGGATCTTTCATCTCATCTCTCTAGAGCACAGAACTACCTGCAGCCTGTGGCCGATACATGCCCGCAACTGTGGTAAACGGAATCATTTTGCTTCAGTCTGCCGCTCTGCTCCAGCTGTGTCAGACCAAACACCCACTATCATTCACAATGTCTACTCTGGGCCAGTCTCATTTAACGCCTGTTCAGTCCGCCTAAATGATGTATCCCACTGCTTTTGGACACTGGTGCCAGAGTGTCTCTCCTGAATATGCACACATACAGCACTTTTTTTGGAGCACTGCCACTTTCGGCACCTTCACCTTCACTCTGTGGATATGGCGACTAAGTGATTGACTTAGTGGGTTCCCTTGCAAGTGACTGTTGGGTATATGGCAACAAGATGGTGCCCAGCTTTCTTTACCTTCCACCTCATGTTGCCCGTCGCCCAGGGCCCGACCTGATAGGTCTGGATTTGTTCTCCGGCTCTGGGATTTTCTCTTGTTGACATGAAGGGAGCTGTGATCCCGACAGCCTCCACGCCCTGGCAGGAAAAGTGGCCATCCCTGTTTGAAGGCTTGGGCTGCCTTACTGCTTTTGCCCATCAACCCCCTCCTGAACCTTTCCATTAAACCAGTCATCCAACCCACTCCGACCAGCATTCCCTTGGCTCTCCGTGATGGTGTCTTGGCTGAGCTTAAGCAGCTGCTGAATGTTGGCATTATTGAACCAGTGGATGCATCACCCTGGGTCTCAAACCTGGTGGTAGCTCAGAAGAAATCAGGGGCCCTACGGGTGTGTGGCCGACCTGGCGGCGGTGAATAAGGCAGTGTTCCCAGGCAGGTTCCCTCTGCCTACCACAGAAGAGCGCATTGCTCAGTTTCATGGCTCAACCGTGTTCTCTAAACTGGATCTCAGACAGAGCTACCTACTCCCTCTCCACCAGGACAGCAGAAACCTCACAGCCTTTGTGACACATGCAGGCGTGTTTAGCTCAGCTGGGCACGCATGCCATTCAGACTCAGCTCCGCCCCAGCTGTTTCCAAAAAATCATGAATTGTCCGGTGTTGCCTGGTATACCCCGGGGGTGGCCATTTTACCTGGATGATGTGGTTATCCATATGGGCCCACACCCAGAGAGAGTCCACGATGAACGCACCTCCAGCAGAGTCTTTGCAGCCCTAGCTAAGCACAAATTAACCCTCCAATGTGGAAATATGTGTTTTTCTCTTCTGCACTGACTATTGTGAAAATGTGGAGTTCGGCACAATAGGCAGATGGCGTCCACACCACTTCAATCAAATGTAAGATGCCATACTGGCAATTCGAGCGCCCAGCTCAGCTGCACAGGTGCTTCTCGCTTTTTGGGTATGGCGGGCGGCTACTACCTGAAGTTCCTCCCATTATTCTGCTACCACTGCTTGCCCCACTCACGGCGACTGCTGCGTAAGGATGAGCCATGGAGTGCGGTCACAGGCATGCTCTGATGCTTTGTGCATGCTGGCTTTCCAGGTGCAGCTCACCACAGCCCCAGTGTTGGCTCACTTTGATATCTCCAGCCCACCTGGGTGACCTCTCGCGATGCATCAGCTACACAGCCATAGGAGCAGTGCTGTCACAGACCCAATAAGGTGTTGAGAAGCCCATGGCCCAGCTGGTCACGGGCCCTCAATCCAGACTGAGCAGCCCGGTACTCAGTGGGGGAGGCGTGAAGCATTAGCCTGCATCTGGGCCTGCGAGAGTGGCACTTGTATCTCTATGGCCGCGCTTTCACCCTAAGGACAGATCACCAGGCCCTGACTGCATTACTTTCCACATCGGGGACAGGCCACTGGCCACTGAGGCTACACCGCTGGTCCGACAGTCTTCGCCAGTGTAACTTTGATCTGAAGTTCACCCCAGGCAGAGACAATGTTGTGGCCGATCTACTTTCCCGCTCCGCTCAGCCACACCCCACCACACACACCCACACCGACACAGACCAGGTGGAACGGGACATTGTCCAGATGTTACACACACCCCTCCAGGCCGTCATATCATTACATGAATTGAAGGAGGCATCGGAACAGGACCCGGTCCTTTCTCAGCTCTGAGTCTATATTCTGAATGGCTGGCCTCAGGGGGTACCAGAAGGGCTGGCAGCATTTTCCAGAATAAAGCAGGAGCTGTCCTGCTGGAATGAAACCTGTGTGGCACGCGGCCTCTGCACAGTCATCCCCAGCTCTCTACATGCACGTGTTTTGGCAATGGCTCACAAGGGCCACCTGGGTATCGTGAAGTTGAAGCAACGCTACAGGGACTGGGTTTGGTGGCCAGGGATAGATAAAAACTTTGAGGCCCTGGTGAAAGACTGTGCTGCCTGTCTATTGAGCGGTAAGACTGGTCACCAGGCCCCTCCACCCTTACAACCTCTTGCTTGGCCATCGCAGCCCTGGAACCACCTGCAGCTGGACATATGTGGTGAGATACAGGCAGTTCCTCATCACCAGCGCTTCCTAGTGGTTGTCTATGACCTGCATTCTAAATGGCCTGAAATCATTGCCACCGGCTCTGTGACCTCTTAAGTCATAATTAACTTCCTTGACTCTCTGTTTTCCCACTGGGGCCTTCCAAACACTCTCACTACTGACAATGGCCCACAGCTGATCTCAGCCAAGTTCACAGCATCCTCAAAAACAAAGGTATTCATCACATTACATACGCGGCATACTATCACCCCCAGAAAGCTAATGGTGGTGTGAGGCAGCTTTCATCAGTCACTGAAAAACAGTCTCAGAGCACTTGTTTCAGGGGATGGAGCATGTATAGGCCATCCATCACACACTGCTGCACTACAGGGCCACCCAACACTCTGGCGGGGGTCTCTCCAGCTTTTCTAATGCTTGGCCGTGAGCTCCACCTTCCCCTCGACAGGCTCAGCCCCGCGCACCTCAGGAACCACTACCGAGGAGTCAGGGCCTCTGTCACCCGGCCAGCAGAGGGAGGATGGAAGCAGAAATTTGATTTCTCAGCACGCAGCAAGGTCCCCTGACATAAAAGGCCGCTGGATGGGCCAGGGTTACTTGGGCCCACAGGACAGCTACAAACTTCCGCTTCATATTGAGGTCTGTTCCTCTTCAAGGATTACTCATCCAGTTAGGCAGTCCCAGCCACCTTTCTGTTTCAGCGACAGCTTCTGCGGTGGCACGCAAGTCGTTTTCCTCGATGAGGTGCCGCCCTGGCACATGCCAACAGGCATCGCACCTCAAGCCCTTTACCCCTGTTTGGCAGCGGGACACTAGCACTTCAGCTGACACCTCAGACAGCCCCTGCAGGCTCCAGACATGCCCTATCCAACCTGCCAGCTGAGATGTGTCTGGGCTGCCCAGCCTCGCCACCTGTGTTTCTCCATGACCTGTCCATTCGTTCTCGCCCAGGGCCGCGTGGACTTTGTGTCAACATTTCATGTTTGAAACCCGTAGGAGGAAATGTTGTGTTCTCCGCACAAGTGTAGTTGATAATGCAATGAGTTAGTGTTCAGTGATGCATCGAGGTTACGATTGTGCTGAAAGCATTCTGTCATGCCTGACCACAATGTATGTGTTGACTACTGGTGTCTGAAGACAGAGAAGTTAAGTAAAGATCACGATAAGTTGATGTTACTCGCTTTGTGTCTGTAATGATCCTTATGTATAACTAACAGCATTTATTCAAAATATAAATCTTTTCCAACAATATAAATCCTTTGATATCACTTCTTAACAATTTAACACATCCCTGCTGAATAAAAGTTTAATTTTCTTTCAAAAAAAGAAAAGAATAAGCATTTACCCCAAACTTTTGAACTGTATATTGTTAAAAAAAAAATATTTCTATTTGAAATAAATGCTCTTCTTTTTAACTTTTTATTCATCAAAAAATCCTGAAGAAAAAAAAGTATCACAGGTTCAAAACAAGTATCCAAGCAATACAACGGTTTCCAGCATTAATAAATCGCGTGAGTTTCTGAAGGATCATGGCACTGAAGACTGAGTAATAACGGTTATAATATTTTACATAACAACAGTAACTTTTATAAAAATTAACATTACAAAAATATCTTCTATAAATAAAACATCATAATACAATTTCACAATAATACATTTTTCTTGCATTTTTGATCAAATAAATGCAGCCTTGAAGACATAAAGAAACCTGTATATAAAAAAAAAAAAAAACATTAAAAATCGTTCTTGATCCCAAACTTTTGCAAGCGGTAGTGTATGTGTTACATGTAACCTCGTTCAGCCACGAGTTGGCAGCATAAGACCGCTGAGCGTCAGCTGAATCCTGAACCCACCTACTTTCGGTTTAGCTTCACACTGACTTCCTCTATGGTTTCTGTCCTCGCTTGGCCTCTGAGGCGTGTTCCTTGAATACTTTTTAAGAAAAGACGCATGAAAGTGTACTTTGAATGAAAATGTCGGCTCTGCAATACTTGACGGCCGTCGTCTGTTTCGTGTTCATCATACCATCAGAGCTGCTTCAATCAAAGTTACTCGATATTTCACTCAACATTTTCTCCATGACGGGGCGGCGACCGCTATTAGCTAACGTTAGTTCAAAGCCGTTTAGTTTTAAAATATATTATAATAGTGTGTATAATTTACAAATACCAAGTGACTGCGGTGTATTGAAGGTGATTATATCTACGACAGTCTTTGTCCTGGCCTAGTTTTGTGTAGCTTAAATTCATTAGCAGCAGGCCAAGGCCTACCCCGCAACAAAAGGGTGTGACTTTAGTTTATAGGTCAGATGTTTATGCTTTGATTATTTTATTATAATATGATACTACTAACAGTCATGGTTATGTGTTTGATTATATTTGTGCGGTATGTATATGACATATTGTGTCTAAATAGCGTACATTATCGGGTACTTTCTGTTGCCGTGCTTTCCGGAAGCTATATATATATATATTTATTTATTTTTTTATTTTTTTGCGTTTTATTTTTTTCTCTTTCAGAAACAAACTTATACATAGATACTTAACATCAAGCAACAACATAAAAAGGGAGATACATATAAACAGATATATACATCATGGATGCTAAAAAATGAAATTTTACAAATGAATTTTTTTAATATGAAGGATGTTTTTATAAATTTTTTGTTCCTAGTGATTGAACTAAAATATTTTAAGTTCTTTACAGAAACACTTAAAGGAGGGAGTAATGGACATTATTTTTGCTTTATGTACATGGAACTTCCCAAGAAGAGGTATCCAAATTCAAAGTGTTATCAGCTATAACTGAGCCATTATAACAATTCAAAAAAAGGATGTATAGATTCATCTATTTTTAATTATTTTATAAAAATATATCAAAAAACCAGCATGGGTACCTGCTTCCAAAAGTCTTCAGAATATTTGCAGTTACAAAATAAGTATTAGCCAGGAGTGTTTCATTTCCTAAATTACAAGAGAACATTTTGGTTGAGACATCTTTTCTAAACTTGTTAATAAATGTGTTACAAGGATAGTATCAGTATACAGTATCTTAAAATGTATTATTTCATTTGCCTTATTTGGCAGTAAAAGTTTATTAGTTGCCGACCATATTTTCTCTCAGGGGTAAATAGCTGACATCACGCGTAAGACGTTTTTCTAATATGTGTGAGTTATTACACTGGTCATCCATGATATTAATTACCTCCAATAACAAGATTTGGAATTGGCTCGGACAGCTGACTTATAACTGAGATGTACTTTCTAAGGGTAAAAAAGCAATTTAGGGGAAATGCTTTTCACAACCAAATTATAATCTCTACAGGAAGATTCAATCCCTGAAAAAGAAACCAATTGATAAGTATAAATCTCACCGTTAATATTTAATAAGTCTGAAATAAATATAATTCCCTTACCAAACCGGAAGCTATGAGTAACTATTATACAGAAATTTGCTTGTTGAATGTTGACTAACATATTCTTTCATTTCACAAACTAGGTGAAGATGTAAGAAAATGTATTTGGTGAAGTTGGTGTGGTAAGAAGTGTCTTTTAGGCCGACCAGCTTACCTCCTCCTGTCAGCAGCATCATATGGAAACAAAGAAAGAGTGTTGACAATGTTTGTCAAAGAAAGCAAGATTGGATGGGATGCTGAAGATGGTTTTGACATCCCGAATCCGAGATTCAAAGGCATCACAACTCTTGATGAGAAAACTGGAAAAATCACTATAACTAAATTAAAATTCGAACATAGTGGACTTTACACCATCGACATCAGCAGTAAAGAGCAGGAACAGAGATTCACCTTGGAAGTTTTGGGTGAGTGGATGTAATTTAAAAGCTTTACACTGATGCATTTACACTGATTAACACAGATAGTGTGTGTGATTCTAATATCACCATACATGGTACACCTCAAATAAACAATATAGTTTGTCATTTGTAAGTGATAGTTTGTGTTAGTGCCACAGCATTATTCTCTGGTGCCATCATATTGTACTCTAACAAGACTTCTTTAAAGTTAGCGTAGTTGTTTTACATTTCTTTTTTCTTCTTTTTTTTTTTTTCTGTGGACTGGAACTTAATATGTTTTTTCTTTGTTTCTTTCACAGCGCTGCTCCCCAAACCTGTGATAAAAATAGAGAAGATTGATATTAACCCTAATGCTGTGTATTTAAAATGTGAGTACAGTGAAAAGATCATCTGGAAGAATTCTGCTGGAGAAACACTGAAGGGCACAATCCAGAGTCCGAAAGGAGAACTTATCACAGTTGAAAAATCCAGATATCTTCTACATGCACACTCAAGAATGCGGTGAGTGAGAGCACCAGTGATCCGGTCTATAAAGGAGAGACCTGAGAAGGTAAGTATCATTTGGTAAAATCACTGAGTGTTAGATTAGTTTTTACTTTAAGGGATATACTGGTAGAAATTTTATTTATTAATCACTTACCCCATATTTATTGACCTGCAAAAAGCTTAGTTCATCTTCAGAGAACATAATTTAAGATATTTTTGGATGAAAACCGGGAGCCTATTGGCGATAGTAGATAGCAGTCGCATGGAGTAGTCAAGGTGATGTTAAGCTCATTCTCTCCTATTAATGTATTATATAATATTAATAATAATAATAATACTATTATTATTATTATTAGGTGGCCCAGTATAATTTGCCTAATGTATCAAGTTGCCCCGCTTTTGTATTCAGCTCTGTATTTCTCACACACACACACACACACACACACACACACACGCTCTCACCGTGAGTTTAATGCCACTGTTATGTTAGCATATCTCATTCTAACTTGTTTCTGTAAGTGGCGTGCGGGCTTCGTCATGGTGGGCAGCTATTATGACTGATGTAAGAGGCTGATCTGTTTGGTTAAATTTACTCAAATATACAAACTTACCTGTTTTAAATGCTTTATATTTAAGTATTCATTTATGTCCAATAATGTCAATATTTAGTGTTAAACTGTTGGTCTTTAAATAATCTACTTTTGATTTTTCTCCATTGACTGATTTTGCAGACCTTTTAGACTGATAACTTCTGTGCGTCGATGCGGCAAACTTGTCACAGGACGCACGGTCCTAATGGCGATGTATGACTGTTGTAATCGAATATATATATGAACTAGCTGTTTTAAATATTTTTGTATTTAACATGTTAGTTTATCAGTATGTTTGAAAGTATATTATTTAGATTCATGGTGCTTCTATCTCTCTCTCTCCTCCCCCCCCTCCCCCTCCTCTCTCTCTCTCTGCCTCTCTCTCTCACTGTCTCTCTCTCTCTCTCTCTCTCTCTC
>NC_056597.1:25371207-25376708 GCF_018340385.1 Cyprinus carpio | reverse complement strand
CCTCTCTCTCCGTCTCTGTCTCTCTCTCTCTCTCTCTCCGTCTCTGTCACTCTCTCTCTCTCTCTCTTCCCCCTTTTCCTCCCTCCCCGTTCGTTTTTCTTGGTTCTTTTTTCCTCTTTTTTCCCTTTCCTCTTTTTTTTTTTCCTTTTTCTCTCTCTCTGTCTCTCTCTGTCTCTCTCTATCTCTCTCTCTCTCTGTCTCTCTCTCTCTGTCTCTCTCTGTCTCTCTCCTCTCTCTCGAGCGTACAGTTTAAAACAACAAATAGTTATGAAATAGCCTGTGACAAGTACAGGAAGTCTCTCTCTTGCCCACCCGCCCATGCAGGATAATATCAACTATCGGCGATCTCACGGACTGGCGATATGACAATTTAAAAAATGACCATATCGCCCAACACTGTTATGTACATTTTCATCTTTCCTCTTTCATTTTATACAATATATTTGACAGTAAATGAATCCAACTTATGTTAATGGTTAATCTGTGAATCAGTTTGTACAGATTTTCTGCTGTTTTGCATTTTCAAATCAGATGACCAAATATAATCAGTTCTTGTTGCAGTAGAAGCAATTTATATCATGTAATGTAACCATAGTTTTCATAGTGTGTGTCAGAGAGAAAGCATTTGAAATTTGTCAGCCATTTTTCAACACAGTATGCCAGAGTGATACTGCTTCATGATGGGACTGGCAAATTACAGTATGTTACCCTTCATCAGAAAATATCCAGCTAGCACAGACATACAGTGAGAACTTTGTCAAGAAAACCATTAGAACATCACTGGCTGTTTAGCATAGTAACACAGTAGACAAGCAAAATGGCATTAATGTATATATTAGTAATGCTAACAAAATACTCAGATTAAAAGCGTAATCTTGTTTCTACTCTCAAAAATAAGCACTTTGGACTTTGTATCAAGTCAAATGGAAAGTGTTTAATTTTTTAATTTTAATTTTAAATCATACAATTTGGTTTCTGTGATTGCTGATAGTTTTTGACGAGGATATTGTAATCCAGTCATTTAGGTGCGGTATGAATCAGCTGTGCAAGTATATTATAAGTTATGTATAAGTTATATATTATGTTTATACCTCATGTTCTTTTTCTTCAGAGAGTGGACTTTGGTGGATAGCTCTCATCGTGCTCTTACTAATATTGATACTGGCCCTCCCTATTGTTTTTGTTCTCCTGTATAAGTTATTGCCAATGTTTCATGGTAAGTTACCTATTGTATTATTTTCTTTTAAGATATGTGTTTTTTGCTCTTATTGTGTTTTTTAAGGAGTATAAAATACTGTGTACAAACTTGGCTACCCCTATATGTAGACAGAAGTAGTGTATAGCAGTGGCCAAAAGTGATGTCCAGCATAGGAAAATTGATATCTTCACTTTAATAAAACATATTAATGTTATGTTGATGTAGATTTTCTAAGCGTATTGCGTAGTTGTGCTTGGAAAGTGTAAAAGTATTGTATGTGCTCCCTGTTCTGTAATTTTTTGTGTTTCTAAGGAATTTTTTTTTTTTTTTTTGGCATAGTAAAATAAAATGCATATTTCCAAGATAAGCTGTAGTCTGCATTTTTTGCCAAATGGTTTTGTCAGTTAAATACCTTAACCAACGTTTGTCTCATATTTCATTAAACTCGTAGGGTCATTTAAAGCAAATAGTGTCAATGTTCCCTCTGGACATCACTTTTGGCCACTACTGTATTCTGTATTCTTTATGATTACTGTGAGAATTAACATTTTGAAGGCAGATTAAATTAATATATACACTTCTAGTGGTGTTAATGCAGGACAATGTAGATGAGCACAGAGTGTTGAATGTTTATTTTAAATTTTAGGAAACTAATTGTATTCTTCTTGTGGAATCTTATAAGCTCTTGGTGTTGGATACTCCAACTGTATGTTTTATATTTTTAGTTGATTTATGGTATTGTTTTTTGTTTTGTTTTTATTCTACAACGAAGACAGCCGTTAACACAAAATATAAAAAGGCAAAACCATGTATGTATTGGAGAATACGTTTATATTTTGTTTTTAGGTGATTGTCTTCAGTCATGTGCCCAACCAACTTTATATGAAATGCCCGTGATATGACTGATACAGTTAACGTTCAATTACTTATAGCAGTATTTCTCCCTTCAGGGTTTTTGAACCTGCTGGATGGAAAGAAGAATAGTATGTCATTTTTTCATTCATGTATTTATAATTTGCCCTAAAGCATTTTAAAATATTATATTTCAAGCATGCTCTTAAATTAGTTGCTAAATGTTAATTTTGTGTAACTAGACCCTGATTATCTTGAACATATGTTCTATATCATTTTCTTCTGAAAGATTGTTTTGTTGTTACTCCGTTCTGCCCTGTGCAAGATTTCTTTAAAAAAATAAAAAATCATGCATGCTATGTAATTTCAGTGTATTAAAAAGTGTGTTACACTTACTACTGTAATAGTGACATAAAATGAACAAAGGGAGAGATTTCTAACATTAACTGCTTTTCATATTTTTTTTTAGGCCATTACATTTTGTAATTTTATTAGTAGTAATTTATTCTGTACCAGTGTACATGAAATTGATAAACTCTATCTTCTTCTTTTCTCATAATAGGTGAATATAAACCACCTGAGGCGGGACAAAGGAGAAAAAGTGCATTGAGAAAAAATAAATCTGTTACAAAGAAATCTAGAAATATCTGAAACATGTTCTCAGTGACATTAACACTTTTACTCTGTACCAGTGTACATGAAATTGATAAACTCTATCTCCTTTCTTCTTTTCTCGTATTTTAACATAAGTACTGAGATGTTTATAATGCTTTACTCTGCATTCTCTGAACATGTGTTCATTGACACTGTAGTTATAATCTTTTTTGTTTATTATTGTGATTTCAAGAAATGACCGTGAATGGAGAAAGAGGAATTAAACTCTGAATTCAGCTGACACACAAAAAATGTTGTGGTAGGTAAGTTCATACTATGTCATGTTTAGTTTCGAGTACCAGTAATGGTGATCCAAGATCAAAGAAATTTCTCTTTTCCTTGCTGCTCAGGTCAGCATGTTGTTTGATATAGATAGTTCCTGTGTTGATGCTCCAAATACAAATTCTCATGGCTTCTTTTTACTTTCTAGAAAAAATAATAGGCTCTGCTTCTGTAAAAATATCTGCATGGTTTGGTCAAGAAACGAGCTTCTACATGAGGACACCTACATCTATCTCCCCTGCTTGCAAGGGGCAGTCTCTTTTCTTTTTTTCACAGACACTTAAGTGATGAAGCTTTGTATGAATGTGGAATTATTAAATTTTTTTTAAAGGCCTAGTTTTCTTTTCAATATTATTCCCCTCGTTTGAATTGCTGCACTGTGTTCACAATGCGGGATTTCTCTTTTTATCCAATTATCCACTGTGTTTGCTTATAATGAGTTGTTTTTGGCAAACTGTATTATCTGCATCTGATGATATAGACTTGGTGTGGCATCTTCACTTAAAAGTGTCATTCAGAAGCATGCCGGTGGTATGACAGAAGTTTACTGTAGTATTTACCAGCTTCCTCCTTTGATCTGTGATGACACTGGTGTCCACCAGAAAGAGAAACAAACTAAATATGTTCATTGACGGTGGTCACTTCAGGCGTATTCAGCTCTATGAAGCAGTCACAGCCATACTACTAATCGAATGTGTATGTGTGTAACAATCTTTTTTTTTTGCTTTTTATGTGACATGTGCCCAGTGTAGGTGGGGTATCTGTATAACAAAGGGTAGATTTTATTTACACTGGGTGTAAATAGGTGTATATACTGTTTGTACCAAGTAGAACTGCACTTAGTGCAGACAATAATGGTGATCACACATAGTGTGATTGTATTTATTTGCTGTTTGTTAGAAAGGTGAATTAGGCTTTGGTGGGTTGAGTTGGTAAAAATAGTTTTTGTGTTTGCACCCAGTGTAAATAGACAGTTCCATAATGAAAATTAGATGGCATAAATTGGTTGGGGAAAAGCTGTTTTACTGAGAAATAAAACCATCCAATTAAAAAAAAAAAAATGTCAGATTAGTTATTTTCTAGACTGTTAACTACTGAATGATGAGCAGAGTGTGTAATTTTTATTTGCAGCAATGTGAAACTTGAAAAAATAATGCTATACAGTGGGTGATTCTTGCCGATTTCTTCATAGTTTTGAAAATCATTCTTTTACTTGCACTTCCAGGTACAATAACACCCATTTCCAGCAACTTTTTTGATTCAATACTGCTAGTCTGTGTCGAATTGGGAATGCTGATTCAGATGTAAAAGCTACAGATACATCAAGTTTGTTGCAAGAACTTGAGAGAATTTTTAAGCTTTTTGGCGTTTATGAATTACAAAATTACACCTCAACCAAACATAGTTAAAATCTTATTTTTAGGCCAGCTGTGCGAGGCATTGCAAATAATGCAAGGTATCAAAAAAAGCAATCAAATATTCAAGGTTTTTTTAGGTTTCTCAATCAAATCCAAAGCCAACTGTTTCTTTCTTTCTTTTTTTGCTTTTTGCTTTTTTTTTTTTTGCTTTTTTATATATTTCCTTATTTCAATGTGTGTAGTATTTTTGTGTGTGTATTCATTCTGGAACTCTAAAAACTCATACAAAGTCATTGCTCGGAATGATACTAAATTTCCCCATGCAAAGTGCTCCCCAGCCTTTTGGAGCCAAATGAGAAACTCCTGCATTCTCTCTTGGACTTAGATCTTGAGTGTTAGGGGTGTGGTTTGTGATTAAAACTCATAGGTTAATAATGTTGACAGTTTCCATTTTTATTTTTGTTAGTATATTCCTGTATAATATTATCACTGCTTTTATGTAAACTTTTTTTTTTTATCACTGCTTTATATCTAATGCTATTTACAAATGTAAATTGTAAGAATGATTTTTTTTTACATTTTTTTTTTTTTACTTTTTTTCATAGAATACAAGCACCCATTTATGCATGTCTTTTAAATGATGGTTAGCTTTGACACCCACAACCGATAACCCCCTCTGGGGGTCACTTCCAACCCCTTTATTAGCAGGAATCTAAAAAGCGCCACAATATTTGATCACATTGACCCTGAGAGACTCAGTTTGAAGGATGGAAATTTATCTTTTACCATAGCACACAGAGTGTAGACTTCCCTGCCTTTGTATCGCGCGACAGGCCATACATTTTGTGCTTTTAAGACCTATGTATTTGAATGGAGCAAAAACTGTACGAACTGCATTCCCCGAATGGTGTTAAATCATGTTAAGTTAAGTGTGTTATGCTTCTTGAAAAGCGCTGAACTGCAGAGAAAACACTAACCTAACAAATCTAAGTTACTTTAATCGAGTTAAAACAGAATTAAAAAAGAGCAAGTTCTCGGGGTCACCATTGTGCTCTTGTTGTGGCAATGAATATGAAATATTTACATGAACTCTGAAAACTGCCTCTGCTCTCAGTGTCCTTTGGATCATAAAAGATGGCTTGTAACAGATATGTGTA